>NW_017216761.1:0-12980 GCF_001704415.2 Capra hircus | reverse complement strand
TGAGGCTCTCTAGTTCTTCACTTTTTGCCATAAGGGTGGTGTCATCTGCATATCTGAGGTTATTGATATTTCTCTCTGCAGTCTTGATTCCAGCGAGTGTTTCCTGCAGCCCAGCATTTCTTGTGATGTACTCTGCATCTTAGTTAAATAAGCAGGGTGACAGTATACAACCTTGACATACTCCTTTTCCTCTTTGAAACCAGTCTGTTGTTCCATGTCCAGTTCTAACTGTTGCTTCCTGACCTGCATACAGATTTCTCAAGAGGCAGGTCAGGTAATCTAGTATTCCCTTCTCCAGACTTTTCCACAGTTTATTGTGATCCACACAGTCATTGCCTTTGGCATTGTCAATAAAGCAGAAATAGATGTTTTTCTGGATCTCTCTTGCTTTTTTGATGATCCAATGGATGTTGGCAATTTGATCTCTGGTTCCTCTGCCTTTTCTAAAACCACCTTGAACATCTGGAAGTTCACGGTTCACATATTGCTGAAGCCTGGCTTGGAGAATCGCTTCATGGCAAATTCTATGGTCCAAGAGTCAGAGGTAGCCTCTGAATCAGGCATACAATAAGTAGGAAGACCAGTGGTAAAAGAGGGAGCCAGTGTGGCCTGCTGGGAAGACTGCACCAGACTATACCTCTTTTAGTGCACCACCCAGGTTCCTTTCAACTAGGCATCCATCAACTCTACATCCTGGCCACGAATCTTTCTGAAAGGTTCCCTGTTATGGAAAATTGCCTTTGGTCACATGAAAGCCTCCTCATCCCAGAGGTGAAAATCCCACATCTATGGGACAAATTTTGACTGAGTGACATGGAAGCAAATGATGTTGATACAAACTGAGATAAAGCATGGTTCAACTTGGTTTCTGCTTGAGATTAGATTTTGTTTTCCCTCTGCTATATCTTGCTTCCCTCATTCCATTTCTCCTGAAGACCCTCAGCATTTAGTCCTGTGAGTTGCAAACATGGACTCTGCTTGCAGGGAATTCGATGGAAACCATTCCCACCACAGAATAGCAATTAACGTTTGCCAAGAAAAGGAAAATGAAACAAATTTATACTCTAGCTTCAATTTTTCTTAAGGTGAAATGCCACTGTCTACTGCTATTGACTATCCTTGATACAGGCCTCTGAGATTACTTTTTTTTTTTAACCTTTTTGATGTTCCTTGGCCACAGGTCATAGAAAGATATGCTTTTCTTAGAATCTGATGATATTTCTTTTTAGCTGATCTTGGGATAGACACCCAAAGTTGGTTGTTTTAACTTGTAAACAATATGCTTCTTCTTTTTTTTGGGGGATAGGATCTCAATAATCTGTCTGCGACTCCAGAGTTTATCAAGTTTTTTAAGATTAGCAAGTTTAACAAACATGTTTTTTACTGATTCCATTTGTGTAGGTTATAGGTTTCAAATAAAGACCTCTATTCCAGAAAAGAATGGAATAAAATCCAAAGCAAAGTAGATTTGGGAGTTGATTGACTGTTCCAGTCAGGGAAGGCAGTCTATCAAAGCACATAAAACAGGTTATAAAACAAAAATAATAATCTAAAACAGGTAATCTAATAACAATCTGTAAAGTCAGAAAAAAACTGCGTGAAGAAGTTAAAATAAGATCTCATCAGTTCAGTTCAGTTCAGTTCAGTTGCTCAGTCGTGTTGGACTGTGCTGCCCCATGAACGGCAGCAAGCCAGGCCTCCCTGTCTATTCCCACTCCCGAGAGTTCACTCAGAGTCGTCATGCCCATATCCAGCCATCATCTCCTCTGTCGTCCCCCTTGTCCTCCTTCCCCAATCCCTCCCAGCATCAGAGTATTTTCCAATGAGTCAATACTTGCATGAGGTGGCCAACTGGAGCCAAAGTACTCAGCTTAACATCATTCCTTCCAAAAGAACACCCAGGACTGATCTCTGTCAGAATGGACTGGTTGGATCTTCTTGCAGTCCATGGGACTCTCAAGTATCTTTTCCAACACCAAATTTCAAAAGCATCAATTCTTCAGCACTCAGCTTTCTTCTTCACAGTCCAACTCTCACATCCATACACATGACCACTGGAAAAACCATAGCCTTGACTAGACAGAGCTTTGTTGGCAAAGTAAATTCTCTGGTTTTCAATATGCTATCAAGGTTGGTCATAACTTTGCTTCCAAGGAGTAAGTGTCTTTAATTTCATGGCTGCAATCACCATCTGCAGTGATCCAATAGGCATTAACAAAAACGAAAAAGCAAGAGAAGCCAAACGAATGCATAAGGAGACAGTGAGACCAAGAACAGAGCACAGACTGAAAGGTCACTGTGATTGCAGAATAGAATGAAAAGAACAGTGTGAAGACTGAGAGTAAGGTAGAATTCAGAGTCCTCATCGGCAGTTCTCAAGACATTGGTTTCTGTCACATGGCTTAGCTGGTGATTGTAGCAAGGTAGACAGTATGCCAGAAACATACGTGGGTATAGAGAATATATAGGAGACCGCTGAGTCATCTCCAGTTGAGAAACCCACATATTTGGGGCCAGATGGGTGGCAATAAAGACAGTGGTATGTGACTGAATATTTATGCATGATAAGGAGTAAAATTAAACATAACTGAGATATGGATAGGGTGAAGTGGATTAGAAAAGGAAGTAGTCAGGAATGAGAAAATTTGTGTTGTTGTTCAGTCAGTAAGTCATACCCAAATCTTTGGAATCCCATGGGCTCTAGCCTGCAAGACTTCACTTCCCTGTCTCCCAGAATTTGTTCAGATTCATGTTTAAAAGTTTGATGATGTTATCTAACCATCTCATCCTCTGCTGACCACTTCTCCTTTTACCTTCAATCTTTCCCAGCATCAGGGCAATTTCAAAAGAGTCAGCTCTGCATCAGGGGGTGAAAGGATGAAAGAACACTGGAAGATAAATAAGTTTTCCAAGGAGAGGTCCTGAACTATTTAGAATACAGATGCAGAACACACTTTTGACAGAATTCAACACCCATTTATGATGGGTGTATGGGAAAACCTGGACAGGCTGTGGGATCAGAGAGAATCTTCTTCAATCTTCCTAATGAAGGCTGCCACATATGGAGAAATCCACTGTAAACATGATTCCCAATGGTAAGAAACTGAGAGCATGTCTCCTAAGGTTGTGAATAAGCCAAAGATGCCCACTCTCACCATTGTTATTCAGTATAGTCTTGGGACTCCGAGTGACAGCAATCAGAGGAGAAGAAACAATTTTCAAACAAAGTGGAAAAGAAGAGGTGACACTGTCACTATTTGCACATGACGCAATACTATGCCCAGAGAATCCGAAGATGCTACTGGGAAATGACTAGAACTAATCAAGGACTTTAGGGAGGTTGCTGGATATGAAATTAACAAAGAGAAAACTCTTGCTTTCCTCTACAATAAAAACAAAAAATCAAAAACAGAAGCTAAGGAAGCAGTCCCATTCACCATGGGAACAAGAAGGGTAAAATTCCTGGGAATAAACCTACCTAGGCTGGGAAGAGACTGGTGCACAGAAAAGAATAAGGCATGGATGAAACAAAGGTGACGCAAAGAGATGGGGAGAGATACCACTCTCACATACTGGAAGAATCAAATATTGTGATAATGGCTATACTACAAAATGCAGTTTACAGATTAGTGCCTGTCCTATGAAAGTACCAATGGCATTTTTCACAGATGACAGAAAAAAATTTTTTTACAACTTGTATGGAAATAGAAAAGACCTTAAAGAAGCATGCGGTCTTGAGAGAAAAAGAAGCGATGGAGGATTCAGACTCCCTGACTTCAGTCTACTGCAGAGCTATAGTAATCAGTGCAGCATGGAACTGAAACAGTAACAGGAATATGGGCCAATGGAACACAATAGAAAACCCAGAGATAAATTCATGCCCAAATGGTCCCCTCATCTATGACAAAGGAGGCAGCAATGTGCAATGGAGAAAAGATAAGCTCTTTTACAAATGATGCTGGAAAATCTTGACAGCTAACGGTAAAAGAATGAAATTAGGTCACTCCCTTCTAGTTGTCCAGTGGCCAAGTCGTGTCTGACACTTTGTGAAGCTTTGGATGGCAGCGCTCCAGGTCTCCCTGTCCTCCACCGTCTCCTGGAGTCTGCCAGGTTCATATCCACTGCCTCGGTGATGGCACCCAACCTTCTCATCCTTGTCCCTGGCTTCTCATTCTGCCTTCCGTCTTTCCCAGCATCAGGGTCTTTTCCAGTGAGTTGGCTCTTCACATCAGGTGGCCAAAGTATTAGAGCTTCAGCTTCAGCAGCAGTCCTTCCAGTGGCTATTCAGGGTTGATTTCCTTCAAGATTGACTGGTTTGTTCTCCTTGCTGTCCCAGGAACTCTCAAGGGTCTTCTCCAGCCCCACAGTTCAGAAAGCATCAGTTCTTCGGTGTTCTGCCTCCTTTATGATCCATCTCTCACAACCATATGTAGAAAGCCCATAGCCTCAACTGTATGGACCTTTGCCAGCAAAGTGATAGCTTTGCTCTTTTACACACTGTTTAGGTTTCTCATAGCTTTCCTGCCAGTGAGCATTTGTTTTCTAATATCATGGCTGCAGTCACCATCTGCAGCACTTTGAGAGCCCAGGAAGAGGAAATCTGGCACAGCTTTCCCTTTCCCCCTTCTGTTTGCCATGAAGTGATGGAATCGGATATTGTGATTTTTTTTTTCATAATGAGTTTAATGCCTGCTTTTGCACTGTCCTCTTTTACCCTCATCAAGAGGTACTTTAGTCCCTCTTCGTTTTCTATCATTAGAGTGGTATTCATATGCATATCTTAGGGGGTTGACGTTTCTCCCAGCAATCATGATTCCAGCTGTAATTCATCCAGCCTGGCATTTCTCATGATGTGCTATGCACTTAAGTTAAATTAGCAAGATGACAGTCAACAGTCTTGTCATCTTTTCTCAATCCTGAACCAGTCAGTTGTTCCCTAGGCTGTTCTAACTGTGGCTTCTTGACCTGCCTACAGATCTCTGAGGATCCAGGTAAAGATGGCCCTGGATTCCCACCTCTTGAAGTGCTTTCCACAATTTGTTATACTCCACACAACCAAAGACTTTATTGAGTGGGCAGTGTAAGGAGGTAGAGGTTTCTCTGGAATTAATTTTCTATTTCTGTGATCCAGCAAATGGTGACAGCTTGAGCTCTGGTCCTCTGATGTTGCTAAACCTACCTTGAACATGTGGAATTTCTCAGTTCATGTAAAGCTGAAGCATAGCATGAAGGATTTTGAGGATAACTTTATTAGCATGGGAGACAAGCAAAAAAGTGTGGTGGTTCCAACATTCTTTAGTCCTACCCTTCTTGGGAAATGGGGAAAGAATTGATCTTTTCCAGGCCTGTGGCCATAGTTAGGTTTTCCAGATTTGCTGATGTCTTGAGTGCAGCACCACCATGATACCACTGTCTTTTAGGGTTTTAAGTAGCTCTGCTGGAATTCCATCACCTCCCTTGATTTCGCGCTTCAGAATGGCTGGCTCTGGGTGAAGGATCACACCATCGTACTTATCTGGGTCATTTACCTGCACATTGCTCATCCCAATCAATTTTAGTTCCTTGAAACCTAGGATGTTGAGGTTTACTCTTGCTCTCTCCTGTTGACCGCATCCAACTTACCTTGATTCATGTACATCCGATTCCAGGTTCCCATACAGTGCCATTCTTTACAGTGTCAGATCTTTACTTTGATCTCCAGACACATCCCTAGTGGAGCTTCATTTCTGTTTTGGTCCAGCCACTTTATGATTGCTGCAGTCATTGTTGCTGCTTGGTGAAGAAGCTGTTGCAACTGGCATCTGGAGCAGGCCCTGCAACAGAGATTTGCTGCATCGTGCCTGGGTTGAAGGATTTGGTTTTGGCACAAGAAACAAGGCCACGGGTTTCAGCTTTCAATTTTTACAAGTTTGAGATGCCTGCTAGATTCCTAGGTGGAGAGGACATGAGAGCAGTTGGAGGCTTGAATCAGGCCAGGTCAGGGAAGAACATGTAATTCTGAGAATATAGATTTATTCATGGGATTGGATTCAAAGCAGTAGGTCTCATAACTTAGGGGAAGTGGGAAATGAAGGATGCTGCTGGCAGTGATTGCTGACGAGGGATGCTGCTAAATTTCCGCAGTGCACAGAACAGTCCCCATGACGGAGAATTATGCAGCCGTGATGGCAGTAGTGCTAACGTTCAGAGACCCTGGCCCAGAGCATAAAGGGAAAATGAGAGGACTGAGCCACTTGTCCATGTTGTTGTTGTTTAGTTGCTCAGTACAGTGTGACTCTTTGCAACCCCATGGACTGTAGACCCCAGCCTTCTCTGTCCATGGGATTTTCTAGGCAAGAATACTGGAGTGGGTCACCATTTCCATCTCCCAGGGATCTTCCTGACCCAGGAATTGAACCTGTATCTCTTGGTTTAGCAGGGAGGGTTCTTTGCCATCAGGAAGCCGAGTTGTGCATGTAGGCACTAGAAATATGAGCAGAGGAGGCTGGGAAAGGAACAGGAGACAAGCAGAGAAGAAACACTTGGGGTGTGTTATCTGGAGCCCTTTGAATATACCAGGTTTTTAGGGATGGATGGGAAGCCACTGGGATGGATAGAGTGAACCAGCCTGAAGCCACAGACTCTGGCGGTCATTGCCCTCTGGCTCATCTTGTCCTGGGATGCCATTTTCAGATGGAGGAACTGAGGACTGGAGAGGAGGCCCCAGTGATGGGACTGCAGAAGCAGAGGTGGTGGAGCTGGAGCGAGTCTCTCTCCCCACAGAGGCTGAGCCCTTGTTTATCACAGTCACCTGGTCTTACAGCCTAGAAGTGATGGGACAGTGGCTTGAGGGGCTCCAATTCAGATTGCCTGGTGGGAACTCCTTATTTGAACATGCAAGGACCTATTGGTTCCCTCGGGTGCACTCTGAGTTCTCAGAAGTGTGGTTTCTTTCTTTTTATTTTTTAACTTAAAAAGAAGTATTTATATTTTTGTTGTAAAACTTTTTTGCAGGTGTGGCATGGCTCATGGCATGCAGAATCTTAGTTCCCTGACCAGAGATGGAACCTGTGCCACCTGTAGTGAAAGCATGGTCTTAACCACTGTTCCTCTTATGGCTGGAGCCTTATAGGTTCTCTTCTACAGGGACACCACAGGGATGAATTGGCTGTTCGTTAGTGTGTTCTGATTTTTGCAGAATCACATAATTGAACAAAAAGCATGTTTTTATATGTAATGAATGCACAAGAGACAAGCAGGCAAAATTCGATCCTAAGGTCTGTAGTCCACAAGGCTCTTCTGTCCATGGAATTCTTAAGGCAAGAAGACTGGAGTGGATTGCCATCCGCTTCTCCAAGCCAAAGTACAGAAAGACAATTAATGAAAAGCCAGTCTATACCTGTAACCTCTGATCACTTGTTCCTCTTTATCACCCCCGCCCACACCCCAGCCTGTGGGGGAAAAAAAAAAGAGTGACCAGTATTGGGTCTTTTTTTTTTTTTTTCAAACCTGTCCATCCTCTGTCCCTGTTAGCTCTATTTAGCCTCTTTGGGGAGTTCTTTTCAACCTCAGTCTGTGTGATCTGGTCCCCATTTAGCAATGTTTAGACACTTTTGAGATATCCCCTGGAGGAGGGACCTGCAACCCATTCCAGTATTCTTGCCTGGAGAACCCCATGGAGAGAGGAGCCTGGTGTGCTAGTCCATAGGGTCTCCAAGAGTCGGACATGACTGAACAAGGACGCAGAGACTTTTGAAGCAGAGAGTCCAGGGGAGGGCTGCACTGTGTGTCTCATGTGGAACCTTAGTTCCCAGGATCGAACCTGTGCTTCCAGAGTTGCTAGATGGAGTCTTACGCACTGGCCACCAGGGAATCCCCTGGACCCCTTTTCATTGTCCCAGCTGGGATGTAAGTGCTACTGCTGTCTAGTGAGTGGAGGTCAGGATTGCTGTCAAACATTTTTCAGTGCCAGAACTGCTCTGGGCCCTTTACCCCCACCCACAGAGAAGGCAATGGCACCCCACTCCAGTGCTCTTGCTGGGAAATCCCATGGATGGAGGAGCCTGGTAGGCTGCAGTCCATCAGTCGCTCACAGTCAGACATGACTGAGCGACTTCACTTTCACTTTTCACTTCATCATGCATTGGAGAACGAAATGGCAACCCACTCCGGTGTTCTCGCCTGAAGAATCCCAGGCACCAGGTAGGCTGCCGTCTATGAGGTAGCACAGAGTCTAACACGACTGAAGTGACTTAGCAGTGGCAGCAGCTGGGCCCAAATGTCCACATGAGAAGCTCAAGAACATTTCTGCATTTCCTTTCCTCCTTTTCTCCCCCACGCCAGCGCTAATGTCGTTTACTATTCTCCTTAAACGGATGGACTTTCCATATCACCACACACAGAGCTATCATGCTATTATTTTAGTGGCTGTATTTTATTCCCTTTCAAGGTGAACAGTAACTTATACATCCTGACACTTTAGTTATTGAGTAGTTTCCCATTTTTCTGTTGGAAACAGCTTCAATGGGGACCCTTCTGCCCAGGTGAGAGTGAATCCACAGGATATGTTCCTACAAGTGGAGCTGAGGGTCACAGGCTCTGTGCTGCTGCTATTTGGAGAGATATTCCCAGATTGCCCTTTCAGGTGTGGTTCCAATTTATGTTCCCTTCAGCAATGTAAGATTCATGCATCATTTCTCTAATGTGTTTTTTCCTTCTTTCTCTTTTAATCCCTGATTTGCATTTATAGCCTAAGCTGTCTTCCTATCAGCTGAGAAGTTCAAATGTTGACAGCCAGGTTGGATTCTGCAGATATTCCAGATATAGAAGGGCAGAGATAGAAGGAGTCTTGATAACCTAATTTTCTGATAAGTCCTGATAAGCTCACATTTTTCTCTCTGTGGAGGACAGTTGAGTCCATACACAATTGAAAGTTTGAGACACTTAACTCCTAAAGGTCCACTCCCGGGAACCCTAGAGAATTCGCCTCCCTGGCTTTTGATGGTTTCTCGTTGGGATAAATATTACAATAGCTCATTGACCCCCATATATTGTGAAAAGAAGTGCTTTCTTTTTCATTCCCCTTGATTATGAATATTCAGTTTTTAGGCTAAAATTAAGAGACTGCACTTAGTGTAGACACACACGGGGGTGGCAACATGCCCCTTTAGGCTTCCCATGTGGCTTCATGGTAAAGAATCCGTCTGCAAATTCAGGAGACGTGGGTCTGATTGTTGGGTCAAGAAGATCCCCTGGAGAAGGAAATGGCAATCCATTCCAATGTTCCAGCCTGGGAAATCTCATGGACAGAGGAGCCTGGTGGGCTGCAGTCCTTGCAGTTTCAAAGAATCAGACAAGACTGAGCACACAGGCCAAAACAAGAGCAAAAGCAAACTAAAAAATGCAGTGTCGACACGCACAGGTACACACACCATGCTCATACTTGATTAATGTGGTGATGTGTAGATCTGTTTGTACGAACCCGAAGGTTTCATACAAGGTGTACAAGGGTTAACGCAAATCATGAGGCATTGTCTTTTCTCACAGACAACATTGGTCCAATACAGGGGCTTACAGCCTTACCCGCCAATTGTAAACACCTGAGGAACGTTTATATGGCCAATGCTTAGGCCTTCCCATGCCAGTGAATTTAGTCTTTTGGGTGGGGTTAAGCAATCAGGGTTATTCTTCTGAACCTCTGGACTGGACAGGGAGTGATTTCAATGTTAAGCCAAGGTTAGCAGTCAGGGGCTGGCGCAGTTTCCAGCCTGTGGACCGAATCTGGCCCCCAACTTGTTTTCGTAAAAAAACTTTATTGGAACGCAGCCACATTCATTTCATGCATTATATTATGGCACATTTGGAGTAGAGGCTATACTCCTGCAAAAGTTCATTTATTCTGTGGCTCTTTATGGAAAAAATTGATTGACCCCTACCTGATATGGCCAGTTGTGTTTTTCCGTGACAGCTGTGTGGAATCTGTTAACCACATAGGAATGTTGTAGAGAGCAGGATGTCCTCCTCTAACATGGGCAACACCATTATCTGCTGCTACTCTGCTTCATGGAAGTATTTTTGTGAGACACTTCCTTTCCAACATTTTGCCACGAAAAGGCTGCCTGTGTTTTCCCTTTGGAATGCAGTGGTTCCTCATTTCTGAGAGCAGAAATGATGAGATGGCCTCCTCTCTTCCCCCTTTTACTGTCATATTGTCAGTTCAGCTGTTGAAGTCCTAATCATGTGGCTGTTTAGTTGGACCTTCCTCTCTTCCATGTTCTTCAGTCCTCCTCCTCCTTCTTCTTCTTTTACTCTTTTCCCCTCTTTCATGCTGTCTGTTCACTTTGGAAAATGCCTCTCTAGTAAAATTGAATGAATATTCTTTCCCCTCAGAAGGAGTTGTGCATGCAGCCATTCTCCTTGCAAGCATCTTCAGTCCTAGCCCTGAGAGGCTCTCTGAAAGGCCCCAGATCAGCATGTGCACACACACCAGACAAACACATGCATGCACACGTGCGCCCTTGGTTCAGGGTTCTTAGAGCCATTTCTTTACTGACAAGGATGCTGTCCCAGTGTGCTCTGAAAGCTCACTTTTGGAATCTCCCTGGTGGCCAACCCCAAGTGTGTCCTTGTTGGCAGGGCCCTTCCTAATCTTCCCTTGTTATGGTGATGAATGAAGCTGGAGCGATTTGTGGCTCCAGTCTTCTATGAGTGGAATTGGGTGGGACTTTGGGGTGACTACCTGTGGTCCCTTAAAAGGGTAATCTCTGGTGTGTGGTATTAGGAGCATCCCCCCTTCTTGGGTGCTGGGCAGAGTGCAAGGGTCATGTTAAGGGGGAGAATGAAGGCTTTGGAGGAGCCCTGCAGTCCAACAAGTCAGTCTGTATCTTGGTCTTTGTACCAGGTTGGTGGTTGGAGGTGACATTCTGGGTGGGGGTAGCAAAGAGATGGAAGAAACAGGTAGTGAGCTCACAGCCAGTGGACCTAGCTCAGAGATGGCTCATCTTTGTCCTGATGGATCCTTGAGGGATCCCACATCCTTCCTGACTGCTTTCAGGGATCAGTCAGAGGAACTTGGCACACCTTATCAAACCCCAAGTGCATCCGGGTCTATTGGAGGGGATGTCAGGATGAAAGCCCAAGCTTCCTGCCTGCAGAGTCTCTCACTGTTTTCTGGGCTTTGCTGCTTTCACCATTTCGTCCCCTTTTTATGTTTTGGGGGTCACTAGTTGGACGTGAATCTGAGTGAGGCCGGGAGTTGGTGATGACAGGGAGGCCTGGTGTGCTGCAATTCATGGTGTCGCAAGAGTTGGACATGGCTGAGCAACGAACTGAACTGAGATGGCCGATGGCAGCCCAGTTCAGTACTCTTGTCTGGCAAGTCCCATGGATGGAGTAGCCTGGTAGCCTGCAGTCCATGGGTCACTACGAGTCAGACACGAACTGAGCGACTTCACTTTCACTTTTACTTTCATGCACTGGAGGAAGGAAATGGCAACCCACTCCAGTGTTCCTGCCTGGAGAATCCCAGGGACCGGCGGAGCCTGGTGGGCTGCCATCTATGGCGGTTGCACATAGTCGGACACAACTGAAGTGACTTAGCAGCAGCAGAGGCAGCAGCAGAGGACGTGCAGAAGGAATTCAGAAATGCATGCTCATGGATCCTTGGATTCTGGGCCAGCTTGATCAAACAAGGATCTACAGCAGATATGGGGGGTTGGGGTGGTGGTAGGGGCAGGAAGGGCTTTTGGACCTGAGTCATTAAGTAGAGGCCTTTGCCGTGGCCGGTTGAGGAGGAGTTGACATCTTTTCTGAGCAAGAAGACACAGCTTCCTGTCCAAGACTAATTGGTCCCATTCCTCAGACAGATATCAGGAGCCAAAGGGAGGTACAGCACACCAGCTGGAGTGTGTGCCTGTCTTCTGTTTACCTTTCTTTAAATAGTTTATTTGGTTAGGCAGGGTCTTATTTGTGAGACGTGGGATGTTTGACCATCAATGGTGGCATGCGAACTCTTAGCACGCCTGTGGAATCTAGTACCCTGACTAGAGATCAAACCGGGATCCCCTGCTTTGGGAGTATGGAGTCTTAACATCTGTACCACCAGGGAAATTCCTATTTCCCTTTCTTTCTATATTGAGCTTCAGACCAGGTTGATGAAGAACAAAGTCTCTGGGTAAATGAGCTGAGCTCCCCCATCTTTTATCAGCATATTCTTTGTGAGGCTCAGCACTGCTCTAGGTTACAAACCATGCTGATCTGGGCCTGAAATTCAAAGCAAAGTGGCCCGACTCAGTATCATTTTTTAGCTGTTGTCGAGGTTGAAAATAGTGTAATCTTGACTTTGGAGGATCCACAATGATGCTGAGCTTCATGGAAACCAACCATCTGGCTGGAGTAGTGCATTTTCCATATTGAACCCAGGCGATAGTTCAGTAGAAACCGGCCAAATGTTCTCTCAGCCTCTTATGTCCAAGGCAGCCCAGGCAGTCAAGTAGATAAATATTGTTGGGATAAACGATGGAGGTATTTAAAGTTTTTCCTCCTGAACGCAAGAACGTGTTTTCTAGAAGAAGCCAAGTGATGAGTGTTATTCGCTATTTCCCTCCAGGCCTGATCTCACAAGAGTGTGGTGGTGTCTTCAAGATCAAAGCAAGGCTGAGATGGACCTGATGGAGGCGAGTGAGTCTGTCCAGCAGCAGTCTGCTCCTTTTCTTCTCCTCTCTCCCAAGGGCAGATTCACAGCAGATTCCAGCCAAATCTCGACAAGATATAGAGAGTTGCAAAGCACAGTGAGGTGTGTGTCTTGGGTCCTTGCAGGCAGCTTGTCCAGGGTCCTCATTTTGTTATCGTTATTAAGGATTTACGGAGGACTTCCTATGCCCCTTGCACTGTGTGTAGATTGTCCTGGAAGGTTGATACTATTACCACACCATTATCCAGGGGAAGGGACAGAGGCTCAGACAGGTAGTTCACTCATTCAGGGTCACACAACTAATAGAAGC
>NW_017216760.1:0-12980 GCF_001704415.2 Capra hircus | reverse complement strand
CCCAATGCCGGGGCTTAAGACCTTGTGTGGAGTCGGTGCCGGAACTGAGGATTCCTCTCCAGTGTGATATGGATCTTGGGGTACTTCTGGAGTCTCCCCAGGGGAGTAGTCCTCGTCTCGAGTGGGGCATGCACGTCGCTTTCCTCCCGAGCTGTAGCAGCTGTGTCGCCTTCTCTTCGCGTGTGGATCAAGGGATCTGTGGCTTTCCCTCGAGGCTTTCCCATGAGGTTTTCCCACGAGGCTTTCCCACAGGGCTGTCCCACGTGCCACCGTGGTGTGAGTCGATCCTCGGCTTGAAAGTCGAGGCAGTGCAGGGAAAACAGGTTTCCCTGGAATGGACTGAGACATCTGGGGGACTCTGGGAATGGTGGCACGACCATGGAGTTCCTCTCGCCTTTCCTGTGGAGAGCGCCTCCTCTTGAGATGCGACGGAAACGCTGGAATTCTTTCCTCACCACGCAGGGAAAGGATCCCTCCTCTCGAGCTAGGAGGCAGAAAAGGGTTTCCTCTCTGCATGTGGGCGGTACTCTCGTGCTTTCTCTCGAATGGAGACGGGTAAGTCGGGAACTTCTTGAGTTGGCAGCAAGGGTGTTAAGGACCCTTTGGAAGTTCCAGAGGTTAGGTGTGATTAGCCTCGGAGACGCCTGAGCGGAAATGGGCCTCATCTCGCCTGGATGGGAGAACCTCCTGGATTTTCTAGAGTTGGGCAAGTGCTCTCGTCTTACGACGGGGACCTAAGGGACCCGCTTTGGTAGGCTCAGGAAAGGCCATTCCCCATGCGAGTTGTGCGGGCCTTTCGGGATTCCTCTCCCGTCGATGCCGGGGCCTAAGACCTTGTGTGGAGTCGGTGCCTGAACCTGAGGATTCCTCTCCTGTGCTGACATGGATCTTGGGGTACTTCTGTAGTCTCCCAGGGGAGTCAGTCCTCGTCTCGTGTGGGGACATGCACGTGCGCTTTCCTCCCGAGCTGTATCAGCAGTGTTATGCTTCCCTTCGCGTGGATCAAGGGATCTGTGGTTTTCCCTCGAGCTTTCCCTCGAGGCTTTCCAACGAGGCTTTCCACACAGGGTGTCACACGTGCCACCGGTGTGAGTCGATCCTCGACTTGAAAATGGAGGCAGTGAAGGGAAAACAGGTTTCCCTGGAATGGACGGAGACATCTGGGGGACTCTGGGAATGGTGGCACGACCCTGGAGTTCCTCTCGCCTTTCCTGTGGAGAGCGCCTCATCTTGAGATGCGACGGGAACACCGGGAATTCTTTCCCGACCACGCAGGAAAGCGTCCTCCTCTCGAGGTAGGAGGCGGAAACGGGGCTCCTCTGGATGTTGGCGGACTCTCGTGCTTCCTTTTGAGTGGAGACGGGTATGAAGGGAACTTCTTGAGTTGCAGCAATGGTGTGAAGGACCCTTTGGAAGTTCCAGAGGTTAGGTGTGATTAGCCTCGAGACGCCTCAGCGGAAATGGGCCTCATCTCGCCTGGAGGGGAGAGCCTCCTGGATTTTCTCGAGTTGCGGTAGGTGCTCTCGACTTACGACGGGGAACTCTGGGACCCGATCTGGTGGCCTCAGGAAAGGCCATTCCCATGCGTGTTGCTCGGGGCTCTCGGGATTCCTCTCCCATCGATGCCGGGGCCTAAGATCTTGTGTGGAGTCGGTGGCGAAACCTGAGCATTTCTCTCCAGTGCTGACATGGATCTTGGGGTACTTCTGGAGTCTCCCCAGGGGAGTCAGTCCTCGTCTCGAGTGGGGACATGCACATGCGCTTTCCTCCCGAGCTGTAGCAGCGGTGTCACGCTTCCCTTCCCGTGGATCAAGGGATCTGTGGCTTTCCCTCGAGGCTTTCCCACGAGGCTTTCCCACAGGCCTTACCACAGGGCTGTCCCATGCGCCACCGTGGTGTGAGTCGATCCTCGGCTTGAAATCGAGGCAGTGCAGGGAAAACAGTTTCCCTGAAATGGACTGAGACATCTGGGGGACTCTGGGAATGGTGGCACGACCCTGGAGTTCCTCTCCCCTTTCCGTGGAGAGCGCCTCCTCTTGAGATGCGACGGGAACGCGGGAATTCTTTCCCCACCACGAAGGGAAAGGAACCCTCCTCTCGAGCTAGGAGGCGGAAACGGGGCTCCTCTGGTTGTGGGCGGGACTCTCGTATTCCTCTCGAGTGGAGTCGGGTATGTCGGGGAACTTCTTGAGTTGCAGCAAGGGTGAAGGACCCTTTGGAAGTTCCAGAGTTTAGGTGTGATTAGCCTCAAGACGCCTCAGTGGAAATGGGCCTCATCTCGAATGGAGGGGAGAACCTCCTGGATTTTCTCGAGTTGCGGCAGGTGCTCTCGACTTACGACGGGGACATCAGGGACCCGCTCTGGTGGCCTCAGTAAAAGGCCAGTCCCCATTGCCAGTTGCTCGGGACCTCTCGGGTTTCTGCTCCGTCGATGCTGGGGCCTAAACCTTGTGTGGAGTCAGTGCCGGAACCTGAGGATTCCTCTGCAGTGCTGACATGGAACTTGGGGTACTTCTGGAGTCTCCCCAGGGGAGTCAGTCCTCGTCTCGAGTGGGGACATGCCCGTGCGCTTTCCTTCCGAGCTGTAGCAGCAGTGTCGCGCTTCCCTTGGCGTGGATCAAGGGATCTGGGGCTTTCCCTCGAGGCTTTCCCACGAGGTTTTCCCACGAGGCTTTCCCACAGGGCTGTCCCACGTGCCACCTAGGTGTGCGTCGATCCTCGACTTGAAAGTCGGAGGCAGTGCAGGGAAAACAGTTTCCCTGGAATGGACTGAGACTTCTGCAGGACTCTGGGAATATTGACATGACACTGGAGTTCGTCTCGACTTTCCTGTGGAGAGCGCCTCCTCTTGAGATGCGAGCGGAACGCCGGGAATTTTTTTCCGACCAGGCAGGGAAAGGATCCCTCCTCTCGAGCTAGGAGGCGGAAACGGGTCTCCGCTGGATGTGGGCGGGACTCTCGTGCTTCCTCTCCGAGTGGAGACCGGTTTTTCGAGGAACTTCTTGAGTTGCCAGTAAGGGTGTGAAGGACCCTTTGGAAGTTCCAGAGTTTAGGTGTGATTAGCCTCAGGACGCCTCAGCGGAAATGGGCCTCATCTCGCCTGGAGGGCAGAACCTCCTGGATTTTCTCGAGTTGCGGCAGGTGCTCTCGACTTACGACGGGAACCTCAGGGACCCGCTGTGGTGGCGTCAGGAAAGGCCAGTCCCCATGCGAGTTGCTCGAGGGCCCTCTCGGGATTCCTCTCCCGTCGATGCAGGGGCCTAAGATCTTGTGTGCAGTCGGGTGCCGGAACCTGAGGATTCCTCTCCAGTGCTGACATGGATCTTGGGGTACTTCTGGAGTCTCCCCAGGGGAGTCAGTCCTCGTCTTGAGTGGGGGCATGCACGTGCACTTTCCTACCGAGCTGTAGCAGCAGTGTCGCGCTTCCCTTGCGTGTGGATCAAGGGATCTGTGGCTTTTCCATCAAGGCTTTCCCACGAGGCTTTCCCACAGTGCTGTCCCACGTGCCACCGTGGTGTGAGTCCAACCCCGGCTAGAAAGTCGAGACAGTGCAGGGAAAACAGGTTTCCCTGGAATGGACTGAGACATCTGGGGGACTCTGGGAATGGTGGCACAACCCTGGAGTTCCTCTCACATTCCTGTGGAGAGCGCCTCCTCTTGAGATGCGAAGGGAACGCCGGGAATTCTTTCCCGACCACGCAGGGAAAGGATCCCTACTCTCGAGCTAGGAGGCGGAAACGGGTCCTCTGCTGGATGTGGGCGGGAATCTCGTGCTTCCTCTCGAGCGGAGACCGGTTTGTCGAGGAACTTCTTGAGTTGCAGTAAAGGAGTGAATGACCCTTTGGAAGTTCCAGATGTTAGATGTGATTAGCCTCCAGACGCCTCAGTGGAAATGGGCCTCATCTCGCCTGGAGGGGAGAACCTTCTGGATTTTCTCTGAGTTGCGGCAGGTGCTCTCGACTTACGACTGGGACCTCAGGGACCCGCTCTGGTGGCCTCAGGAAAGGCCAGTCCCCATGCCGAGATGCTCGGGGGCCTCTCGGGATTCCTCTCCCGTCGAAGCCGGGGCCTAAGACCTTGGTGTGGAATCGGTGCCGGAACCTGAGTATTCCTCTCCAGTGCTGACATGGATCTTGGGGTACTTCTGGAGTCTCCCCAGGGGAGTCAGTCCTCGTCTCGAGTGGGGGCATGCAGGTGCGCTTTCCTCCCGAGCTGTAACAGCAGTGTCGCGCTTCCCTTGGCGTGGATCAAGGGATCTGGGGCTTTCCCTCCGAGGCTTTCCCACGAGGTTTTCCCACGAGGCTTTCCCACAGGGCTGTCCCACGTGCCACCTTGGTGTGCGTCGATCCTCGACTTGAAAGTCGAGGCAGTGCAGGGAAAACAGTTTCCCTGGAATGGACTGAGACTTCTGCAGGAGTCTGGGAATATTGACATGACACTGGAGTTCGTCTCGACTTTCCTGTGGAGAGCGCCTCCTCTTGAGATGCGAGCGGAACGCCGGGAATTTTTTTCCGACCACGCAGGGAAAGGATCCCTCCTCTCGAGCTAGGAGGCGGAAACGGGTCTCCGCTGGATGTGGGCGGGACTCTCGTTCTTCCTCTCGAGTGGAGACCGGTTTTCGAGGAACTTCTTGAGTTGCAGTAAGGGTGTGAAGGACCCTTTGGAAGTTCCAGAGTTTAGGTGTGATTAGCCTCAGGACGCCTCAGCGGAAATGGGCCTCATCTCGCCTGGAGGGCAGAACCTCCTGGATTTTCTCGAGTTGCGGCAGGTGCTCTCGACTTACGACGGGAACCTCAGGGACCCGCTGTGGTGGCGTCAGGAAAGGCCAGTCCCCATGCGAGTTGCTCGAGGCCCTCTCGGGATTCCTCTCCCGTCAATGACGGGGCTTAAGATCTTGTGTGGAGTCGGTGCCGGAACCTGAGGATTCCTCTCCAGTGCTGACATGGTCTTGGGGTACTTCTGGAGTCTCCCCAGGGGAGTCAGTCCTCGTCTCGAGTGGGGGCATGCACGTGCGCTTTCCTCCGAGCTGTAGCAGCAGTGTCACACTTCCCTTTGCGTGGATCAAGGGATATGTGGCTTTTCCTCGAGGCTTTCCCACGAGGCTTTCCCACGAGGCTTTCACACAGGGCTGTCCCACGTGCCACCGTGGTGTGAGTGGATCCTCGGCTTGAAAGTCGAGGCAGGGCAGGGAAAACAGGTTTCCCTGGAATGGACTGAGAAATCTCTGGCACTCAGGGAATGGTGTCACGACCCTGGAGATCCCCTCGTGTTTCCTGTGGAGACCGGCTCCTCTTGAGATGCGACCGGAACGCCGGGAATTCTTTCCCGACAACGCAGGGAAAGGATTCCACCTCTCGATCTATCAGGCGGAAACGGGGCTTCTCCGGATTTGGGCAGGACTCTCGTGCTTCCTCTCGAGTGGAGAGGGGTACGTCGGGGAACTTCTTGAGTTGCAGCAAGGGTGTGAAGGACCCTTTGGAAGTTCCAGAGGCCAGGTTGATTAGCCTCGAGACGCCTCCGCGGAAATGGGCTTCATCTCGCCTGGAGGGGAGAACCTCCTGGATTTTCTAGAGTTGCCACAGGTGCTCTCGACTTAAGACGAGGACCTCAGGGACCTGCTCTGGTGGCCTCAGGAAAGGCCATTCCCCATGCGAGTTGCTCGGGGGCCTCTCGGGATTCCTCTCCTGTCGATGCCGGGGCCTAAGACCTTGTGTGGAGTCGGTGCCGGAACCTGAGGATTCCTCTCCAGTCCTGACATGGATCTTGGGGTACGTCCTGAGTCTCTCCTGGGGAGTCAGTCCTCGTCTCGAGTGGGGGCATGCACGTGCGCTTTCCTCCCCAGCTATAGCAGCAGTGTCAGGCTTCCCTTCGCGTGGATCAAGGGATCTGAGGCTTTCCCTCGAGGCTTTCCCACGAGGCTTTCCCACAGGGCTGTCCCACGTGCCACCATCGTGTGTGTCGGTCCTCCGCGTGAACGTCGAGGCAGTGCAGGGTAAACAAGTTCCTCTGTAAAGGACTGAGACTTCTGGGGGACTCTTGGAATGGTGGAACGACCCTGGAGTTCCTCTCACCTTTCTTGCGGAGCGTGCCTCCTCTTGAGATGCGACAGGTACGACAGGAATTCTTTCCCGGCCAATCAGGGAAAGGATCCCTCACATTGAGCTAGGAGGGGGAATTGGGGCTCCTCTGGATGTGGGTGGTACCCTGGTGATTCCTATGTAGTGGCGACGGGTCTCTCGTGGAACTTCTTGAGTTGCAGCTATGGTGTGAAGGACCCTTTGGAAGTTCCAGAGGTTAGGTGTGATTAGCCTCGAGACGTCTCAGTGGAAATGGGCTTCATCTCGCCTGAAGGGGCGAATCTCCTTCATTTTCTCGAGTTGTGGCAGGTGCTCTCGACTTACGACAGGGACCTCAGGGACCCGTTCTGTTGGCCTTAGGAAAGACCAGTTCCCATGTGAGTTGCTAGAGGGCCTCTCGGGATTCCTCACCGGTAGATGCCGGGGCCCAAGACCTTGTGTGGAGTGGGGGCCAGAACCTGAGTATTCCTCTCCAGTGCTGACATGTTTTTGGGATACTTCTGAAGTCTCCCAAGGGGAATCAGTCCTCGTCTCGAGTGGGGGCATGCGCATGCGCCTTCCTCCCGAGCTGTAGCAGCAGTGTCATGCTTCCCGTCGCGTGGATCAATGGATCTGTGGCTTTTCCTCTAGGCTTTTCCTAGAGGCTTTCCCACGAGGCTTTCCCACAGGGCTGTCCCCCGTGCCACCGTGGTGTGAGGCGATCCTCGGCATGAAAGTTTAGGCACTCTGTAAAAACAAGATCCTCTGGAATGGACTGAGACATCTGGGGACGCTTGAAATGGTGGCACGACCATGGAGTTCCTCTCTCCCTTCCTGTGGAGAGCGCCTCCACCTGAGATGCGACGGGAATGCCGGAAGTTCTTTCCCGACCAAGCAGGGAAAGGATCCCTCCTCTCGAGCTAGGAGGATGAAACGGGGCTACTCTGGATGTGGGCAGGACCCTCGTGTTTCCTCTCGAGTGGAGATGGGAATGTCGGGGGAACTTCTTGAGTTGCAGCAAGGGTGTGAAGGACCCTTTGGAAGTTCCAGAGATTAGATGTAATTAGCCCTCGAGACACCTCATTGGAAATGGGCCTCATCTCGCCTGGAGGGGAGAACCTCCTGGATTTTCTCGAGTTGCGGCAGGTGCTCCCGACTTACGACGGGGACGTCAGGGACCCGCTCTGGTGGCTTCATCAAAGGCCAGTCCCCATGCCAAGATGCTGGGGGGCTTCTCTTGATAACTCTCCTGTTGATGCCCGGGGCCGAACAACTTGTGTGGTTCGGGGCCGGAACCTGAGGTTTTCCTCTGCCAGTGCTGACATGGATATTGGGGTTCTTCTGGAGTCTCCCCTGGAGAGTCAATCCTCCTCTCAAGTGAGGGCACGCCACGTGTGCTTTCCTCCCGAGCTGTAGCAGCAGGGTCACGCTTCCCGTCGTGTGGATCAAGGGATCTGTGGCTTTTCCCTGGAGGCTTTCCCACGAGGCTTTCTCACAGGGCTTTCCCTCGTGCCACCGTGGTGTGAGTTGATCCTCAGCCTGAAAGTCGAAGGCAGTGCAGGGAAAACAGGTTCCTCTGGATTGGACTGATGCTGGGAGCCAGTATGAGGACTCCCGTCCGTGATAACGTCATGAGGAAGAAAGCTGACATAGGCATGGTGTGTTCAGACTTCAGGGACCCCTCTGGAAGTTCCTACGCACATACCCCAACAAAAATCTGCCGGCTTTTTTGCTCTGCTTTTCCACTCTTCTGACATTTTCTGGAAAAAGTCAATTCAGGGCTTTAGTCTTCAGCATTTGAAAGAGTGTTTCAATCCAAAAACCCCTCTGAATGCTTTCTAGCCTGCCTGCAGGACTCGTACAGCTGGGCATGTGATTGTTTGAGGCCTCCTTTCCCAGGAGGCACAGGAAGCTTAAAGCATCCTAGGAATGTAGGGGCATCCGAGGAGTCAAAATCTTTATAATAGGACTGATTAAAAGTTTCATTTTTTGGGTCAATGCTTGCTGCTAAATTTTCATATCCTTTATTTTTAGATAGAGTTGGTATATTAAAAAAACAAGTAGTAGACCTGGTATTAGGAACATTAGATCTTTGAGTTAAGTACCTTCTTTGTTATAACCCACTGCACCTTTGTTTTATAGAGATGTAACTTTAATGATTTAAGGAAATGCAGATTAAAGAAAAACACTTCAGAGGAAACAAAATTAACATTCATTAAGGAAGAGAGCCAAAAAGTGTTTAACAAGCCTCTTGGCCAGAAGATAATGTAAATCACCAGAGACCTTTTGTATACAAAATGATGTACAGAAAGAGTCTGGGGTGCAAACGCTACATAATTTTGTGTTACCCATTGAACTCCATGTTTTATCAAAAGTATAAAAGGCTTTATGAACAATAAAGGATGGGGCCAGTTTCTCGGACCAGTTTCTCGAACTAGTCTCTCGGCCTGGTTTCTTGAGACTCAGGCTCCCCCCGTGTCTTTTTCTCTCTTTCTTCTTCTCTCCCTTTCCTTCTCTCTGCTTTTTACTTTAACTTCAGGCTGAATCTCCACCAGGGGCGCGGAGGCTCGCCAGGTCTACTTACTTGCCTGGCTGTTAAGACCTGCACGAAAGGGAGCTTAAGGTGAGGCACCCTTAGATATTCAAGCAGGGGCTGGTGGCCCAACGTAGATGGTGAAAATTCTTTGTCTGGAATTTTATTGGCCTTCCACGTAAACCAAGATATTCAGCCCTTTTCCTCCAGTTAATCTTCTTACTACACTATAATTTCTTAATCTAATCTTACATTAATAAATAAAAAAGACTTTCCACGACAACGCCGTCCATCCGTCGAATTCCCTGGATCCAGCGGGGCTGGACCCCGGCAGACTGAGATATCTGGGGGACTCTTGGAATGGTGGCATGACCCTGGAGTTCCTCCGCCTTTCCTGTGGAGAGCGCCTCCTCATGAGATGCGACGGGAAACCGGGAATTCTTTCCCAACATGCAGGGAAAGGATACCTGACCTCGAGGTATGAGGCGGAAACGGGGCTCCTCTGGATGTGGGCGGGATTCTCGTGCTTCCTCTCGAGTGGAGTCAGGTATGTCGGGGAACTTCTTGAGTTGCAGCAAGGGTGTGAAGGACCCTTTGGAAGTTCCAGATGTTAGGTATGGTTAGCCTCGAGACGCCTCAGAGGAAAAGGGCCTCATCTCGCCTGGAGGGGAGAACCTCCTGGATTTTCTCGAGTTGCGGCAGGTGCTCTCGACTTAGGACGGGGACCTCTCAGGAACCCGCTCTGGTGGCCTCAGGAAAGGCCAGTACCCATGTGAGTTGCTCAGGGGCCTTTCGGAATTCCTCTCCCATCGATGCCAGGGCCTAAGACCTTGTTTGGAGTCGGTGCCATAACCTGAGGATTCCTCTCCAGTGCTGAAATGGTTCTTGGGTACTTCTGGAGTCTCCCCAGGGAGTAAATCCTCGTCTCGAGTGGGGTCATGCACGTGCGCTTTCCTCCCGAGCTGTAGCAGCAGTGTCACTCTTCCCTTCGCGTGGATCAAGGGATCTCTGGCTTTCCCTCGAGGCTTTCCCTCGAGGCTTTCCCACGAGGCTTTTCCACAGGGCTGTCCAACGTGCTACAGTGGTGTGAGTCGATCCTCGGCTTGAAAGTCGAGGCAGTGCAGGGAAAACAGTTTTCCCTGGAATGGACTGAGACACATGGGGGACTCTGGGAATGGTGGCACGACCCTGGAGTTCCTCTCGTCTTTCGTGTGGAGAGCGCCTCCTCTGGAGATGCGACGGGAAAGCCGGGAATTCTTGACCGAACACGCAGGGAAAGGATCCCTCCTCTCGAGCTAGGAGGTGGAAACAGGGCTACTCTGAATGTGCGTGGGACTCTCGTGTTTCCTCTCGGGTGGAGACGGGTATGTGGGGTAACTTCTTGAGTTGCAGCAAGGGTGTTAAGGACCCTTTGGAAGTTCCAGAGGTTAGGTGTGATTAGCCTCGTGACGCCACAGCGGAAATGGGCCTCATCTCCCTTGAAAGGGGAGAACCTCCTGGATTTTCTCGAGTTGGCGGCAGGTGTCCTCGACTTACGACAGGGACCTCAGGGACCCGCTCTGGTGGCCTCAGGAAAGGTCAGTCCCCATGCGAGTGGCTAGGGGGCCTCTCGGAATTCCTCTCCCGTCGTAGCCGGGCCCTAAGACCTTGTGGTCGTGTCGGTGCCTGGAACCTGAGTATTCCTCTCCAGTGCTGACATGGATTTTGGGGTACTTCTGGAGTCTCCCCAGGGGAGTCAGTCCTCGTCTCGAGTTGGGGCTTGCACGGTGGCTTTCCTCCAGAGCTGTAGCAGCAGTGTCACGCTTCCCTTCGTGTGGATCAAGGGATCAGTGGCTTTCCCTCGAGGGTTTTACCACGACGGCTTTCCACGAGGCTTTCCCACAGGGCTTTCCCTCGTGCAACCGTGGTGTGAGTCGATCCTCGGCTTGAAAGTGGAGGCAGTGCCAGGAAAACAGTTTTCCCTGGAATGGACTGAGACATCTTGGGGACTCTGGGAATGGTGGCACGACCCTGGAGTTCCTCTCGCCTTTCCTGTGGCGAGCGCCTCCTCTTGAGATGCGATGGGAATGCAGGGAATTCTTTCCCGACCACGCACTGAAAGGATCCCTCCTCTCGAGCTATGAGGCAGAGAAAGGGGCTCCACTGGATATGGGCGGGGATCCTTTGCTTTCCTCTCAAGTGGCGACGGGTATGTTGGGGAACTTCTTGAGTTGAAGCAAGGGTGTGAAGGACTCTTTGGAAGTTCGAGAGTTTAGGTGTGATTAGCCTCGAGACGCCTCAGCGGAAATGGGCCTCATCTCACCTGGAGGGGAGAACCTCCTGGATTTTCTCGAGTTGCGGCAGGTGCTCTCGACTTACGACCTGGACCTCAAGTACCCGCTTAGGTGGCCTGAGGAAAGGCCAGTCCCCATGCGAGTTGCTCGGGGGCCTCTCGGGATTCCTCTCCCTTCGATGTCGGGGCCTAAGACCTTGTGTGCAGTCGGTGCCGGAACCTGAGGATTCCTTTCCAGTGCTGACATGGATCTTGGGCTACCTCTGGAGTCTCCCCAGGGGATTCAGGCCTCGTCTCGAGTGGGAGCATGAGTGTGCCCTTTCCTCCCATGCTGTAGCAGCAGTGTCATGCTTCTGCTTGCGTGGACCAAGGGGATCTGTGACTTTCCCTCGAGTCTTTCCCACGAGGCTCTCCCACAGGGCTGTCCCACGTGTCTCGGTGGTGTGAGTCGATCCTCGGCGTGAAAGCCGAGGCAGTGCAGGGAAAACAGGTTCCTGTGGAATGGACTGAGACATCTGGGGGAGTCTTGGAATGGTGGCACGACCCTGCAGTTCCTCTCCCCCTTTCCTTTGGAGAGCGCCTCCTCTTGAGATGCGATGGAATGCCGGAAATTCTTTTCCCGACCATGTAGGGAAAGGATCCCTCATCTCGAGCTACGAGCCGGAAACGGAGCTCCTCTGGATGTGGCCGGACCCTCGTGTTTCCTCTTGAGTGGAGACGGGTATGTCAGGGAACTTCTTGAGTTGCAGCATGACTGTGAAAGACTCTTTTGAAGTTCCAGAGTTCACGTGTGATTAGCCTCGAGACACCTCAGTGGAAACGGGCCTCATCTCGCCTGCAGGGGAGAACCTCCTGGATTTTCTCGAGTTGCGTCAGGTGCTCTCGAGTTACGACGGAGACATCAGGGACCCGCTCTGGTGACCTGAGGAAAGGCCAGTCCCCATGCGAGGTGCTAGGGGGCCTCTCAGGATTCCTCTCCCGTCTATGCCGGGGCCTAAGACTTTGTGTGGAGTCGGGACCGGAACCTGAGGATTCCTCTCCAGTGCTGACATGGATCTTGGCGTACTTCTGGAGTCTCCCAAGCTTGCGTCAGTCCTCGGCTCGAGTGGGGTCATGCACGTGCGCTTTCCTCCCGAGCGGTAGCAGCAGTGTCGCGCTTCCCATCTCGTGGATCAAGGTATCTGTGGCTTTCCCTCGAGGCTTTCCCACGAGGCTTTCCCACGAGGCTTTGCCACAGGGCTGTCCCACGTGCCACAGTGGTGTGAGTCGATCCTCGGCTTGAAAGTCGAGTCAGTGCGGGGAAACAGGTTTCCCTGGAATGGACTGAGACATCTGGGGACTCGGAGAATGGTGGCATGTCCCTGGAGTTCCTCTCGCCTTTCCTGTGGAGAGCGCCTCCTCTTGAGATGCGACGAGAACGCCGGGAATTCTTTCCCGACCTCGAAGGGAAAGGATCCCTCCTCTCGAGCTATGAGGCGGAAACGGGCTCCTCTGGATGTGGGCGGAACTATCGTGCTTCCTCTTAAGTGCAGACGGGTATGTCGGGAAACTTCTTGATTTGCAGCAAGGGTGTGAAGGACCCTTTGGAAGTTCCAGAGTTTAAGTGTGCTTAGCCTTGAGATGTGTCAGCGGAAATAGGCTTCATTTTGCCTGGAGGGGAGAACATCCTTGATTTTCTCCAGTTGCGGCAGGTGCTCTCGACTTACAATGGGGACCGCAGGGACCCGCTCTGGTGGCCTCAGGAAAGGCCAGTCAAGATCCAAGACAGCATTGGAGAGGGAGAGACATCACGAGAGGCTCCCGAGCAACTCGCATGGGGACTGGCCTTTCCTGAGGCCACCAAAGCGGGTCCCTGAGGTCCCCGTCGTAAGTCGAGAGCACCCTGGCGCAACTCGAGAAAATCCAGGAGGTTCTCCCCTCCAGGCGAGATGAGACCCATTTGCGCTGAGGCATCTCGAGGCTAATCACACCTAACCTCTGGAACTTCCAAAGGGCCCTTCACACCATTGCTGCAACTCAAGAAGTTCCCCGACATACCGTTTCCACTCGAAAGGAAGCACGAGAGTCCGCCCACAACAACCAGAAGAGCCCCGTTTCAGCCTCATAGCTCGAGAGGAGG
>NW_017216759.1:0-12981 GCF_001704415.2 Capra hircus | reverse complement strand
ACATCCAGAGGAGACCCGTTTCGGCCTCCTTGCTCGAGAGACGGGTTCCTTTCCCTGCGTGGTCGGGAAAGAATTCCCGGCGTTCTGTCGCATCTCAAGAGGGGCACTCTCCACAGTAAAGGCGTGAGGAACTCCAGGGTTGTGCCACCATTCCCAGAGTCCTCCAGATACTCAGTCCATTCCAGGGAAACCTGTCTTCCCTGCACTGTTTCGACTTTCAAGCAGAGATCGACTCACACCACGTTGCCACGTGGGACAGCCCTGTGGGAAAGCCTCGTGGAAAGCCTCGTGGGAAAGCCTAGAGGGAAAGCCACAGATCCCTTGATCCACGCGAAGGGAAGCGTTACAATGCTGCTACAGCTCGAGAGTAAAGCGCACTTGTATGCCCCCACTCGAGACGAGGACTGACTCCACTGGGGAGAGTCCAGAAGTTCCCCAAGATCCTTTTCAGCACTGGAGAGGAAGCGTCAGGTTCCGGAACCGACTCCACACAATGTCTTAAGTCCCCCGGCATCGACGGGAGTGGAATCCCGAGAGGTCCCCGAGCAACTCCCACGGGGACTGGCATTTCCCAGAGGCCTCCCAGAGCGGGTCCCTGAGGACAACGTCTCAATTCGAGAGCACCTGCCGCAACTCGAGAAAATCCAGGAGGTTCTGCCCTCCAGGCGAGATGAGGCCCATTTCCGCTGAGGCGTCTCGAGGCTAATCACACCTAAACTCTGGAACTTCCAAAGGGTCCTTCACACCCTTGGCTGCAACTCAAGAAGTTCCCCGACATACCCGTCTCCACTCGAGAGGAAGCACGAGAGGGCCACCCACATCCAGAGCAGTCCCGCTTCCGCCTCCTAGCTCGAGAGGAGGGATCCTTTCCCTGCGTGGTCGGGACAGAATTCCCGGCGTTCCCGTCGCATCTCAAGAGGAGTCGCTTTCCACAGGAAAGGCGAGAGGAACTTCAGAGTCGTACCACCATTCCCAGAGTCCCCCAGATGTCTCAGTCCATTCCAGGGAAACCTGTTTTCCCTGCACTGCCTCGACTTTCAAGCCGAGGATCGACTCACACCACGGTGGCACGTGGGACAGCCCTGTGGGAAAGCCTCGTTGGAAAGCCACAGATCCCTTGATCCACGCGAAGGGAAGCGTGACACTGCTGCTACAGCTCGGGAGGAAAGCGCACGTGCCTGCCCCCACTCGAGACGAGGACTGACTCCCCTGGGGAGACTCCAGAAGTACTTCAAGATCCATGTCAGCACTGGAGAGGAATCCTCACGTTCCGGCAACCACTCCACAAAAGGTCTTAGGCCCCTTCATCGACGGGAGAGGAATCCCGAGAGGCCCCAGAGCAACTCGCATGGGGACTGGCCTTTCCTGAGGCCACCAGAGCGGGTCCCTGAGGTCCCCGTCGTAATTCGAGATCACCTGCCGCAACTCGAGAAAATCCAGGAGGTTCTCCCCTCCAGGTGTGATGAGGCCCATTTCTGCTGAGGCGTCTCGAGGCTAATCACACCTAACCTCTGGAACTCCAAAGGTTCTTTCACATCCTTGCTGCAACTCAAGAAGTTCCCCGATATACCGGTCTCCACTCAAGAGGAAGCACGAGAGTACCGTAAACATCCAGAGGGGCCCCGTTTCCGCCTCATAGCTTGAGAGGAGGGAACCTTTCCCTGCGTGTTCGGGAAAGAATTCCCGGCGTTCTCCTCGCATCTCAAGAGGAGGTGGTCTCCACAGGAAAGGCGAGAGGAACTCCAGGGTCGTGCCACATTCGCAGAGTCCCCCAGATTTCTCAGTCCATTCCAGGGAAACCTGTTTTCCCTGCACTGCGTCGACTTTCAAGCCGAGGATCGACTCACACCACGGTGGCACGTGGGGCAGCCCTGTGGGAAAGCCCTGTGGGAAAGCCTCGTGGGAAAGCCTCGAGGGAAAGCCACAGATCCCTTGATCCAGGCGATGGGAAGCGTGACACTGCTGCTACAGCTCGGGAGGAAATCGCACGTGCATGCCCCCACTCGAGACGAGGACTGAGTCTCCTGGGGAGACTACAGAAGTACCCCAAGATCCATGTCAGCACTGGAGAGGAATCCTCAGGTTCTGGCACCGACTCCACACGAGGTCTTAGGCCGCAGCATCGACGGGAGAGGAATCCCAAGAGTCACCCGAGCAACTCCCATGGGGAATGGCCTTTCCTGAGGCCACCAGAATGGGTCCCTGAGGTCCCCGTCGAAAGTCGAGAGCACCTGCCGCAACTCGAGAACATCCAGGAGGTTCTCCCCTCCAGGCGAGATGAGTGCCATTTCCGCTGAGGCATCTCGAGGCTAATCACACCTAACCTCTGGAGCTTCCAAAAGGTCCTTCGCACCCTTGATGCAACTCAGGAAGTTTCCCGACATACCCGTCTCCACTCGAGAGGAAGCAGGAGAGTTCTGCCCACATCCAGAGGAGCCCCGTTTCCGCCTCCTAGCTCGAGAGGAGGGATCCTTTCCCTGCGTGTTCGGGAAAGAATTCCCGGCGTTCCCGTCGCATCACAAGAGGAGACGCTCTCCACAGGGAAGGCGAGAGGAACTCCAGGGTCGTGACACCATTCCCAGAGTCCCCCAGATGTCTCAGTCCATTCCAGGGAAACCTGTTTTCCCTGCACTGCCTCGACTTTAAAGCCGAGGATCGACTCACACCACGGTGGCATCGTGGGACAGCCCTGTGAGAAAGCCTCGTGGGAAAGCCTCGTGGGAAAGCCTCAAGGGAAAGCCACAGATCTCTTGATCCACGCGAAGGGAAGCGAGACACTTGTGCTACAGCTCGGGAGGAAAGCGCACGTGCATGCCCCCGCTCGAGACGAGGACTGACTCCCCTGGGGAGACTCCAGAAGTACCCCAGGATCCATGTCTGCACTGGAGAGGAATGCTCAGGTTCCGGCACGGACTCCATACAAGATCTTAGGCCCTGTCATCGACGAGAGAGGAATCCCGAGAGGCCCCCAATCAACTCGCATGTGGACTGGCCTTTCCTGAGGTCACCAGAGCGGGTCCCTGAGGTCCCCGTCGTAAGTCGAGAGCGCCTGCCACAACTCGAGAAAATTCAGGAAGTACTCCCCTCCAGGCGAGATGAGGCCCATTTCCCAGAGGCGTCTCGAGGCTAATCACACCTAACCTATGGAACTTCCAAAGGGTCCTTCACACCCTTGCTGCAACTCAAGAAGTTCCCTGACATACCCGTCTCCACTCGAGAGGAAGCACGAGATTCCCGCCCACATCTAGAGGAGCCCCGTTTCCGCCTCCTAGCTCGAGAGGAGGGATCCTTTCCCTGTGTTCTCGGGAAAGAATTCCCGGCGTTCCCGTCGCATCTCAAGAGGAGGCCCTCTCCACAGGAAAGGCGAGCGGAACTCCAGGGTGTGCCACCAATCTGATAGTCCCCCAGAGGTCTCAGTCCATTCCAGGGAAACCTGTATTCCCTGCACTGCCTCGAGTTTCAAGCCGAGGATCGACTCACACCACGTTGGCACGTGGGACAGCCCTGTGGAAAAGCCTCGTGGGAAAGCCTTGTGGAAAAGACTCGAGGAAAAGCCACTGATTCCTTGATCCACTCGACGGGAAACATGACACTGCTGCCCCATCTCGGGAGGAGAGCGCACTTGCATGCCCCCAAACGAGACGAGGACTGACTCCCCTAGGGAGACTCCAAAAGTACCCCAAAATCCATGTCAGCACTGGAGAGGAATGCTCAGGTTCCGGCACCGACTCTACACAAGGTCTTAGGCCCCGGCATCGACGGGAGAGGAGGCCCTAGAGGCCCCCGAATTATTCGCATGGGGACTGGCCTTTCCTGAGGCCACCAGAGCGGGTCCCTGATGTCCCCGTCGTAAGTCGAGAGCACCTGCCGAAACTCGAGAAAATCCAGGAGGTTCGCCCCTCCAGGCGAGATGAGGCCCATTTCCGCTGAGGCGTCTAGAGGCTAATCACACCTAACCTCTGGAACTTCCAAAGGGTCCTTCACACCCTTGCTGTAACTCAACAAGTTCCCCGATAAACCCGTCTCCACTGGAGAGGAAGTATGAGAGTCCCGCCCACATCCAGAGGAGCCCCGTTTCCGCCTCCTAGCTCGAGAGGAGGGATCCTTTCCCTGCGTGGTCGGGAAAGAATTCCCGGCGTTCCCGTCGCATCTCAAGAGGAGGCGCTCTCCACAGGATAGGCGAGAGGAACTCCAGGGTAGTGCCACCATTCCCAGAGTCCCCCAGATGTCTCAGTCCATTCCAGGGATACTGTTTTCCCTGCACTGTCTCGACTTTCAAGCCGAGGGTCGATTCACAGCACGGTGGCACGTGGGACAGCCTTGTGGGAAAGACTCATGGGAAAGCCTCGTGGGAAAGCCTCTAGGGAAAGCAACAGACTCTTGATCCACGCGAAGGGAAGCGTGACACTGCTGCTACAGCTCGGGAGGAAAGCGCACGTGCATGCCCCCACTCGAGACGAGGACTGACTCCCCTGGGGAGACTCCAGAAGTAACCCATAATCCATGTCTGCACTGGAGAGGAATGCTCAGGTTCCGGCACCGACTCCACACAAGGTTTTAGGCCCCAGCATCGATCGGAGAGGAAACCCGAGAGGCCCCCGAGAGGCCCCCGAGCAACGCGCAAGGGGACTGGCCTTTCCTGAGGCCACCAGAGCGGGTCCCTGAGGTCCCCGTCGTAAGTCGAGAGCAGCTGCCGCAACTCGAAAAAATCCAGGAGGTTCTCCCCTCCAGGCGAGATGAGGCCCATTTCCGCTGAGGCGTCTTGAGGCTAAACTCATCTAACATCTGGAACTTCCAAGGGGTCCTTCACACCCTTGCTGCAACTCAAGAAGTTCCCCGACATACCCGTCTCCACTCGAGAGGAAGCACGAGAGTCCCGGGCACATCCAGAGGAGCCCCGTTTCTGCCTCCTAGCTCGAGAGGAGGGATCCTTTCCCTGCGTGGTCGGGAAAGAATTCCCGGTGTTCCCGTCGAATCTCAAGAGGAGGCGCTCTCCACAGGAAAGGCGAGAGGAACTCCAGGGTCGTGCCACCATTCCCAGAATCCCCCAGATATCTCAGTCCATTACAAGGAAACCTGTTTTCCCTGCACTGCGTCGATTTTCAAGCCGAGGATCGACTCACACAACGGTGGCACGTGGGACAGCCCTGTGGGAAAGCCTCATGGGAAAGCCTCCTGGGATAGCCTCGAGGGAAAGCCACATATCCCTTGATGCACGCGAAGGGAAGCGTGACACTGCTGCTACAGCTCTTGAGGAAAGCGCACTTGCATGCCCCCACTCGAGACGAGGACTGACTCCCCTGGGGAGACTCCAGAAGTACCCCAAGATCCATGTCAGCACTGGAGAGGAATCCTCAGGTTCCGGCACCTACTCCACACGGGGTCTTAGGCCCCGGCATTGACGGGAGAGGAATCCCGAGAGGCTCCCTAGCAACTCTCATGGCGACTGGCCTTTCCCGAGGCCACCAGAGCCTGTCCCTGAGGTTCCCGTCGTAAGTCGAGAGCACCTGCCGCAACTCGAAAAAATCCAGGAGGTTCTCCCCTCCAGGCGAGATGAGGCCCATTTCCGCTGAGGCGTCTTGAGGCTAATCACATCTAACCTCTGGAACTTCCAAAGGGTCCTTCATACCCTTGCTGCAACTCAAGAAGTTCCCTGACATACCCGTCTGCACTCGAGAGGAAGCACGAGAGTCCCGCCCACATCCAGATGAGCCCCGTTTCCGCCTCCTAGCTCGAGAGGAGGGATCCTTTCCCGGCGTGTTCGGGATAGAATTCCCGGCATTCCCGTCGCAAGTCAAGAGGAGGCGCTCTCCACAGGAAAGGCGAGAGGAACTCCAGGGTCGTGCCACATTCGCAGAGTCCCCCAGATGTCTCTGTCCATTCCAGGGAAACCTGTTTTCCCTGCACTGCCTCGACTTTGAAGCCGAGGATCGACTCACACCACGGTGGCACGTGGGACAGTCCTGTGGGAAAGCCTCAAGGGAAAGCCCCTGATGCCTTGATCCACGCGAAGGGAAGCGTGACACTGCTGCTACAGCTCGGGAGGAAAGAGCACCTGAATGCCCCCACTCGAGACGAGGACTGACTCCCCTGGGGAGGCTCCAGAAGTACCCCAAGTTCCATGTCAGCACTGGAGAGGAATCCACAGGTTTCGGCACCGACTCCACTCAAGGTCTTAGGCCCCGGCATCGAGGGGAGAGGAATCCCGAGAGGCCCCGAGCAACTCGCATGGGGACTGGCCTCTCCTGAGGCAACCAGAGCGGGTCTCTGAGGTCCCCATCGTAAGTCGAAAGCACCTGCCGCAACTAGAGAAAATCCAGGAGGTTCTCCCCTCCAGGCGAGATGAGGCCCATTTCCGCTGAGGCGTCTCAAGGCTAATCACATCTAACGTCTGGATCTTCCAAAGGGTCCTTCACACCCTTGCTGCAACTCAAGAAGTTCCCCGACATACCCGTTTACACTCGAGAGGAAGCACGAGAGTCCCGCCCACATCCAGAGGAGCCCCGTTTCCGCCCCCTAGCTCGAGAGGAGGGATCCTTTTCCTGCGTGGTGGGGAAAGAATTCCCCGCGTTCCCGTCGCATCTCAAGTGGAGGCGCTTGCCAGGGTCCAGCCCCAGTGGATCCAGGGAATTCGAAGGGTGGACGGCGTTGGTGTGGAAAGACTTGTTTGTTTATTAATGTAAGATTAGGTTAAGAAACTATAGTGTAATAAGAAGATTAATTGGAGGAAGAGGGCTGAATAGCTTGGTTTTCACGGAAGGCCATTAAAATTCCAGACAAGGAATTTGCACCATCTACGTTTGGCCACCGGCGCCCGCTTGAATATCTAAGGGTGCCTCGCCTTAAGCTCCCTTTCGTGCGGGTCTTAGCAGCCGGGGCAAGTAAGTAGACCTGGCGAGCCTCCGCGCCCCAGATGGAGATTCAGCCTGAAGTTAAAGTAAAGAGCAGAGAGAGGGAAGGGGAGAGAAGAAGAGAGAGAGAGAGACATGGGGGGATACAGAGTCCCAAGAAACTAGGCTGAGAGACTAGTTCGAGAAACTGGTCCAATCCTTTATTGTTCAGAAGGCCTTTTATACTTTTGATAAAACATGGAGATCAATGGGTAACACAGAATTATGTAGCGTTCGCAGCGCAGACTCTTTTTATACATCATTTTGTATACAAAAGGTCTCTGGTGATTTACATTATCTTCTGGCCAAGAGGCTTGTTAACACTTTTTAGCTCTCTTCCTTAATGAATGTTAATTTTGTTTCCCCTGAAGTGTTTTTTTTAATCTGCATCTCCTTAAAGCATTAAAGTTACATCTCTATAGAACAAAGGTGCAGTGCGATAGAACAAAGGTGCAGTGGGATATAACAAAGAAGGTACTTAACTCGAGGATCTAATGTTGCTAATACTAGGTCTACTACTTGTTTTTCTATATACCAACTATATCTAAAAATAAAGGATATGAAAATTTGGCAGCAAACATTGACACAACAAATGAAACTTATAATCAGTCCTATTCTAAAGATTTTGACTCCTCGGAAGCCCCTACATTCCTAGGATGTTTTAAGCTTCCTGTGCCTCCTGCGGTCAGGAGGCCTCAAACAAACACACTTGCAGAGTCCTGCAGGCAGGCTAGAAAGCCATCGGAGGGGTTTTTTGGATTGAAACACTATTTCAAATGCAGTAGACTAAAGCCCTGAATTGACTTTTTCCAGAAAATGTCAGAAGAGTGGAAAAGCAAAGCACAAAAGCCGGCAGATTTTTGTTGGGGTACATGCTTAGGAATTTCCAGAGGGGCCCCTGAAGTCTGAGCACGCCTTGCGTATGTCAGCTTCCTTCCTCATGACCTTGTCACGGGCGGGATTCCTCACAAAGGCTTCCGGCAGGCGCTCTCCACAGGAAAGGCGAGAGGAACTCCAGGGTCGTGCCACCATTCCCAGAGTCCCCCAGATGTCTCAGTCAATTCCAAGGAAACCTGTTTTCCCTGCACTGCCTCGACTTTCAACCCAAGGATCGACTCACACCACGGTGGCACGTGGGACAGCCCTGTGGGAAAGCCTCGTGGGAAAGCCTCCTGGGAAAGCCTCGAGGGAAAGCTACAGATCCGTTGATCCACGCAAAGGGAAGCGCGACACTGCTGCTACAGCTCGGTAGGAAAGCGCACGTGCATGCCCCGACTCGAGACGCGGACTGACTTCCCTGGGGAGGCTCCAGAAGTACCCCAAGATCCATGTCAGGGCTGGAGAGGAATCCTCAGGTTCCGGCATCGACTACACACAAGGTCTTAGGCCCCGGCATCGACGGGAGAGGAATCCCGAGAGGCCCCCAAGCAATTCGCATGGGGACTGGCATTTCCTGAGGCCACCAGGGCGGTCCCTGAGGTCCCCGTCTTAAGTCCACAGTACCTGCCGCAACTCGAGAAAATCCAGGAGGTTCTCCCCTTCAGGCGAGATGAGGCCCATTTCCCCTGAGGCGTCTCGATGCTAATCACACCTAACCTCTGGAACTTCCAAAGGGTCCTTAACACCCTTGCTGCAACACAAGAAGTTCCTCGACATACCCGTTTCCAATCGAGAGGAAGCACGAGAGTCCCACCCACATCCAGAGGAGCCCCGTTTCCGCTTCATAGTTCCAGAGGAGGGATTCTTTTCCTGTGTGGTCGAGAAAGAATTCCCGGCGATCCCGTCGCATCTCAAGTGGAGGCGTTCACCACAGGAAAGGCGAGAGGAACTCCTGGGTCGTGCCACTATTCCCAGAGTCCCCCAGATGCTCAGTCCATAACAGGGAAACCAGTTTTCCCAGCACTGCCTCGACTTTCAAGCCGAGGATCGACTCACACCACGGTGGTACGTGGGACAGCCCAGTGGGAAAACGTCGTGGGAAAGCCTCGTGGGAAAGCCTCGTGGGAAAGCCTCCAAGGAAAGCCACAGATTCCTGGATCCACGCGAAGGGAAGAGTGACACTGCTGCTACAGCTCTGGAGGAAATTGCACATGCATGCCCCCAATAGATATGAGGACTGACTCACCTGGGAGACTCCAGAAGTACCCCAAGATCCATGTAAGCACTGGAGAGGAATCCTCAGGTTCCGGCACCAACTCCACACAAGGTCTTAGGCGACTGCATCTACGGGAGAGGAATCCCGAGAGGCCCCCGAGCAACTCGCATGGCGTCTGGCCTTTCCTGAGGCCACCAGAGAGGGTCCCTGATGTCCCCGTCATAACTCGAGAGCACCTGCCACAACTCGAGAAAATCCAGGAGGTTCTCCCCTCCAGGCAAGATGAGGCCCATTTCCGCTGAGGGGTCTCGATTCTAATCACACCTAACCTCTGGAACTTCCAAAGGGTCCTTCACACCCTTGCTGCAACTCAACAAGTTCCCCGACATATCCGTCTCCACTCGAGAGGAAGCACGAGAGGCCCGCCCACATCCAGAGGAGTCCCGTTTCTGCCTCCTAGCTCGAGAGGAGGGATCCTTTCCCTGTGTGGTCGGGAAAGAATTCCCGGGGTTCCCGTCGCATCTCAAGAGGAGGCGCTCTCCACAGGAAAGGCGAGAGGAACTCCTGGGTCGTGCCACCATTCCCAGAGTCCCCCAGATGTCTCAGTCCATTCAAGGGAAACCTGTTTTCCCTGCACTGCCTGGACTTTCAAGCCGAGAATCGACTCACACCACGGTGGTACGTGGGACAGCCCTGTGGGAAAGCCTCGTGGGAAAGCCTCGTGGGAAAGCCTCGGGGGAAAGCCACAGATCCCTTGATCCACGCGAAGATAAGCGTGACACTGCTGCTTCAGCTCGGGAGCAAATCTCACGCGGATGCGCCAACTCGAGACGAGGACTGAGTCCCCTGGGTAGGCTCCAGAAGTTCCCCAAATCCATGTCAGCACTGGAGAGTAATCCTCAGGTTCCGACACCGATTCCACACATGGTCTTAAGCCCCGGCATCGACGGGAGAGGAATCCCGAGAGGTCCCCGAGAAACTCCCATGGGGACTGGCATTTCCAGAGGCCTCCAGAGCGGGTCCCTGAGGACAACGTCTCAAGTCGAGAGCACCTGCCGCAACTCGAGAAAATCCAGGAGGTTCTCCCCTCCAGGCGAGATGAGGCCCATTTCCGCTGAGGCGTCTCGAGGCTAATCACACCTAAACTCTGGAACTTCCAAAGGGTCCTTCACACCCTTGTTGCAACTCAAGAAGTTCCCCAACATACCTGACTCCACTCGAGAGGAAGCACGAGAGTCCCGCCCACATCCAGAGGAGCCCCGTTTCCGCCTGATAGATCCAGAGGAGGGATCCTTTCCCTGCGTGGTCGGGAAAGAATTCCCGGCGTTCCCGGCGCATTTCAAGAGGAGGCGCTCTCCACAGGAAAGGCGAGAGGAACTCCAGGGTCGTGCCAGCATTCCCAGAATCCCCCACATGTCTCAGTCCATTCCAGGGAAACCTGTTTTCCCTGCACTGTCTCGACTTTCAAGCCGAGGATCGACTCAAACCACGGTGGCACGTGGGACAGCCCTGTGGGAAAGCCTCGTGGGAAAGCCTCGTGGGAAAGCCTCGAGGGAAAGCCACAGATCCCTTGATCCACACGAAGGGAAGCGCGACACAGCTGCTCAGGCTCGGGAGGAAAGCGCAACGAGCATGCCCCCACTCGAGACGAGGACTGACTTCCCTGGGGAGACTCCAGAAGTACCCCAAGATCCATGTCATGGCTGGAGAGGAATCCTCAGGTTCCGGCATCGGCTACACACAAGGTCTTAGCCCCCGGCATCGACGGGACAGGAATCCCGAGAGGCCCCCGAGCAATTCGCATGGGGACTGGCATTTCCTGAGGCCACCAGGGCGGTCCCTGAGGTCCCCGTCTTAAGTCCACAGTACCTGCCGCAACTCGAGAAAATCCAGGAGGTTCTCCCCTTCAGGCGAGATGAGGCCCATTTCCCCTGAGGCGTCTCGATGCTAATCACACCTAACCTCTGGAACTTCCAAAGGGTCCTTAACACCCTTGCTGCAACACAAGAAGTTCCTCAACATACCCGTTTCCAATCGAGAGGAAGCACGAGAGTCCCACCCACATCCAGAGGAGCCCCGTTTCCGCTTCATAGTTCCAGAGGAGGGATTCATTTCCTGTGTGGTCGAGAAAGAATTCCCGGCGATCCCGTCGCATCTCAAGTGGAGGCGCTCACCACAGAAAGGCGAGAGGAACTCCTGGGTCGTGACACTATTCCCAGAGTCCCCCAGATGTCTCAGTCCATTCCAGGGAGACCTGTTTTCCCTTCACTGCCTCGACTTTCAAGCCGAGAATCGACTCACACCACGGTGGCACGTGGGACAGCCCTGTGGGAAAGCCTCGTGGGAAAGCCTCGTGGGAAAGCCTCGGGGGAAAGCCACAGATCCCTTGATCCACGCGAAGGGAAGCGTGACACTGCTGCTTCAGCTCGGGAGCAAATCTCACGTGGATGCGCCAACTCGAGACGAGGACTGAGTCCCCTGGGTAGGCTTCAGAAGTTCCCCAAGATCCATGTCAGCACTGGAGAGTAATCCTCAGGTTCCGACACCGATTCCACACATGGTCTTAAGCCCCGGCATCGACGGGAGAGGAATCCCGAGAGGCCCCTGAGCAACTCGCATGGGGATTGGCCTTTCCTGAGGCCACCAGAGCAGGTCCCTGAGGTCCCCGTCTTAAGTCGAGAGCAGCTGCCACAACTCGAGAAAATCCAGGAGGTTCTCCCCTCCAGGGGAGATGAGGCCCATTTCCGCTGAGGCGTCTAGAGGCTAATCACACCTTAACTTCTGGAACTTCCAAAGGTTCCTTCACACCCTTGCTACAACTCAAGAAGTTCCCCGGCATACCCGACTCCACTCAGGATGAAGCACGAGAGTCCCGCCCACATCCAGAGGAGACCCGTTTCGGCCTCCTTGCTCGAGAGACGGGTTCCTTTCCCTGCGTGGTCGGGAAAGAATTCCCGGCGTTTCCTGTCGCATCTCAAGAGGAGGCACTCTCCACAGTAAAGGCGTGAGGAACTCCAGGGTTGTGCCACCATTCCCAGAGTCCTCCAGATATCTCAGTCCATTCCAGGGAAACCTGTCTTCCTGCACTGTTTCGACTTTCAAGCAGAGGATCGACTCACACCACGTTGCCACGTGGACAGCCCTGTGGGAAAGCCCGTGGGAAAGCCTCGTGGGAAAGCCTAGAGGGAAAGCCACAGATCCCTTGATCCACGAAAGGGAAGCGTTTACAATGCTGCTACAGCTCGAGAGTAAAAGCGCACTTGTATGCCCCCACTCGAGACGAGAGACTGACTCCACTGGGGAGAGTCCAGAAGTTCCCCAAGATCCTTTTCAGCACTGGAGAGGAAGCGTCAGGTTCCGGAACCGACTCCACACAATGTCTTAGTCCCCGGCATCGACGGGAGTGGAATCCCGCAGAGGTCCCGAGGCAACTCCCATGGGGACTGGCATTTCCAGAGGCCTCCAGAGCGGGTCCCTGAGGACAACGTCTCAATTCGAGAGCACCTGCCGCAACTCGAGAAAATCCAGGAGGTTCTGCCCTCCAAGGCGAGATGAGGCCCATTTCCGCTGAGGCGTCTCGAGGCTAATCACACCTAAACTCTGGAACTTCCAAAGGGTCCTTCACACCCTGCTGCAACTCAAGAAGTTCCCCGACATACCCGTCTCCACTCGAGAGGAAGCACGAGAGGGCCACCACATCCAGAGCAGTCCCGCTTCCGCCTCCTAGCTCGAGAGGAGGGATCCTTTTCCCTGCGTGGTCGGGACAGAATTCCCGGCGTTCCCGTCGCATCTCAAGAGGAGTCGCCTTTCCACAGGAAAGGCGAGAGGAACTTCAGAGTCGTACCACCATTCCCAGAGTCCCCCAGATGTCTCAGTCCATTCCAGGGAAACCTGTTTTCCCTGCACTGCCTCGACTTTCAAGCCGAGGATCGACTCACACCACGGTGGCACGTGGGACAGCCCTGTGGGAAAGCCTCGTTGGAAAGCCACAGATCC
>NW_017216758.1:0-12981 GCF_001704415.2 Capra hircus | reverse complement strand
ACACTGCTGCTACAGCTCGGGAGGAAAGCGCACGTGCATGCCCCCACTCGAGACGAGGACTGACTCCCCTGGGGAGACTCCAGTAGTAGCCCAAGATCCATGTCAGCACTGGAGAGGAATCCTCAGGTTCCTGCACCGACTCCACACAAGGTCTTAGGACCCGGCATCGACGGACAGGAATCCGAGAGGCCCCCAAGCATCTCGCATGGGACTGGCCTTTCCTGAGGCCACCACAGCGGGTCCCTGAGGTCCCCGTCGTAAGTCGAGAGCACCTGACGCAACTCGAGAAAATCCAGGACGTTCTCCCCTCCAGGAGAGATGAGGCCCATTTCCGCTGAGGCGTCTCGAGGCTAATCACATCTAATCATCTGGAACTTCCAAAGGGTCCTTCACACCCTTGCTGCAACTCAAGAAGTTCCCCGACATACCCGTCTCCCACTAAGAGGAAGCACGAGAGTTCCGCCCCACATCCAAAGGAGCCCCGTTTCCACCTCCTAGCTCGAGAGGAGGGATCCTTTCCCAGCGTGGTCGGGAAAGAATTCCCGGCGTTTTCCGTTGCATCTCAACAGGAGGCGCTCTCCACAGGATAGGCGAGAGGACTCCAGGGTCGTGCCACCATTCCCAGAGTACCCTGGATGTCTCAGTCCATTCCAGGGAAAACTGTTTTCCGTGCACTGCCTCGACTTTCAAGCCGAGGATCGACTCACACCACGGTGGCACGTGGGACAGCCCTGTGGGAAAGCCTCGTGCGAAAGCCTCGAGGGAAAGCCACAGATCCCTTGATCCACGCGTAGGGAAGCATGACAATGCTGCTACGGCTCGGGAGGAAAGCGCACGTGCATGCCCCCACTCGAGACGGGGACTGACTCCCCTGGGGAGACTGCAGAAGTACCCCAAGATCCATGTCAGCAGGGAGAGGAACACTCAGGTCAAGCACCGACTCCACACAAGGGCTTAGGCCCCAGCATCGAAGTGAGAGGAATCCGAGAGGAATCCCGAGAGGCCCCCGAGCAACTCGCATGTGCACTGGGTTTCCTGAGGCTACCAGAGCGGGTCCCTGAGGTCCCCGTCGTAAGTCGAGAGCACCTGCCGCAAATCGAGAAAATCCAGGAGGTTCTCCCCTCCAGGCGAGATGAGGCCCATTTCCGCTGAGGCGTCTCCAGGATATTCACCTAACCTCTGGAACTTCCAAAGGGTTCTTCACACCCTTTCTGCCACTCAAGAAGTTCCCGACATACTGTCTCCACTCGAGAGGAAGCACGAGAGTCCCGCCCACATCCAGAGGGGCCCCGTTTCCCGCCTGCTAGCTCGAGAGGAGGGATCCTTTCCCTTCGTGGTCGGGAAAGAATTCCCGGCATTCCCGACCCATCTTAAGAGGAGGCTCTCTGTACAAGAAAGGCGAGAGGAACTCCAGGGTCGTGCCACCATTCCCAGAGTCCCCCAGATGTCTCAGTCCATTCCAGGGAAATCTGTTTTCCCTGCACTGCCTCGACTTTCAAGCCGAGGATCGACTCACAACATGGTGACAGGTGGGACAGCCTGTGGAAAAGCCTCGTGGGAAAGCCTCTTGGGAAAGCCTCGAGGAAAGCCTCGTGGGAAAAAAGCACAGATCCCTTGATCCACGTGAAGGGAAGTGCGACACTGCTGCTACAGCTCGGGAGGAAAGCGCACGTCCATGCCCCCTACTCGAGACGAGGACTGACTGCCCTGGGGAGAATCCAGAAGTACCCCAAGATCCATGTCTGCACTGGAGAGGAATCCTCAGGTTCCGGCACTGAGTCCACACAAGGTCTTAGGCCCCAGGATCGACGGAAGAGGAATCCCGAGAGGCCCCCGAGCAACTCCATGGGGGACTGGCCTTTCCTGAGGCCACCAGAACGGATCCCTGAGGCCCCTTCGTAAGTCGAGAGCACCTGCCGCAACTCGAGAAAATCCAGGAGGTTCTCCCCTCCAGACGAGATGACGCCCATTTCCGCTGAGGCAAGTAGGGGGTAATCACACTTAAACTCTGGAACTTCCAAAGGGTCTTTCACACCCTTGCTGCAACTCAAGAAGTTCCCCGACATACCCGTCTCCACTCTAGAGGAATCGGAGAGTCCCGCCCATATCCAGAGTGGCCCCCGTTTCCGCCTGCTAGCTCGAGAGGAGGGATCCTTTCCCTGCGTGGTCGGGAAAGAATTCCTAGCGTTCCCCCTTGCATCTCAAGAGGAGGCGCTCTCCACAGGAAAGGCGAGAAGAACTCCAGGATCAGGCCCCATTCCCAGAGTCCCAAGATGTCTCAGTCCATTCCAGGGAAACCTGTTTTCCCTGCGCTGCCTCGACTTTCAAGCCGAGGATCGACTCACACCACGGTGGCACATGGGACAGCCCTGTGGGAAAGCCTCGTGGGAAAGCCACAGATCCTTGATCCTCGAGAAGGGAAGCGTGACACTGCTACTACAGCTCGGGAGGAAAGCGCACGTGCATGCCCCCACTCACGAGGACTGACTCTCCCCTGGGGAGACTCCAGAAGTACCCCAAGATCCATGTCAGCACTGGAGAGGAATCCTCAGGTTCCGGCACCGACTCCACACAAAGTCTTATGCCGGGGTCCAGCCCCGGTGGATCCAGGGAATTCGAAAGGGTGGACGGCGTTGGCGTGGAAAGCCTTGTTTATTTATTAATGTAAGATTACATTAGGAAACTATAGTGTAGTAAGAAGATTAAGTGAGGAAGAGTGCTGAATAGCCTTGGTTTACGCGGACGGCCAATAAAATTCCAGACAAGGAATTTGCACCACCTACGTTGGGCCACCGGCGCCCGCTTGAATATCTAAGGGTGCCTCGCCTTAAGCTCCCTTTCGTGCGGGTCTTAACAGCCAGGCCAAGTAAGTAGACCTGGCGAGCCTCCGCACTCCAGGTGGAGATTCAGCCTGAAGTTATAGTAAAGAGCAGAGAGAAGGAAAGGTAGAGAAGAAGAAAGAGAGAGAAAGACACAGGGGGAGCCAGAGTCCCAAGAAACCAGGCTGAGAGACTAGTTCGAGAAGCTGGTCCGAGAAACTGGCCCCCCGGCCCCTGGCCTCCTCTTTATTGATCAGAAGGTCTTTTATACTTTTGATAATACATGGAGATCAATGGATAACACAAAATTATGTAGTGTTCTCAACCCAGATTCTTTCTGTATATCATTTTGTATACAAAAGGTCTCAGGTAATTTACATTATCTTCTGGCCAAGAGGATTGTTAACACTTTTTGGCTCTCTTCCTTAATGAATGTTAATTTTGTTTCCCCTGAAGTGTTTTTCTTTAATCTGCATCTCCTTAAAGCACTAAAGTTACATCTCTATAGAACAAAGGTGCAGTGGTTTATAACAAAGAAGGTACTTAACTCAAAGATCTAATGTTGCTAATACCAGGTCTACTACTTGTTTTTCACATACCAACTATATCTAAAAATAAAGGATATGAAAATTTGGCAGCAAGCATTGACCCAAAAAATGAAACTTTTAATCAGTCCTATTCTAAAGATTCTGACTCCTCAGAAGCTCCTGCATTCCTAGGATGTTTTAAGCTTCCTGTGCCTCCTGCGGTCAGGAGGCCTCAAACAATCACAAGCGCAGCTGTACGAGTTCTACAGGCAGGCTAGAAAGCCATCAGAGGGTTTTTGGATTGAAACACTCTTTCAAATGCAGAAGACTAACGCCCTGAATTGACTTTTTCCAGAAAAGGTCAGAAGAGTGAAAAAGCAGAGCACAAAAACCGGTAGATTTTTGTTGGGGTACATGCTTAAAAATTTCCAGAGGGGTCCCTGAAGTCTGAGCACGCCTTGCGTATGTCAGCTTCCTTCCTCATAACCTTGTCACGGGCGGGCTTCCTCACACTGGCTCCCGGCAGCCTTAGGCCCCGGCATCGACGGGAGAGGAATCCCGAGAGGCCCCCGAGCAACTCGCTTGGGGACTGGCCTTTCCTGAGACCACCATAGCGGGTCCGTGAGGTCCCCGTCGTAAGTCGAGAGCACCTGCCGCAACTCGAGAAACTCCAGGAGGTTCTCCCCTCCAGGCGAGATGAGGCCCATTTCCGCTGAGGCATCTCGAGGCTAATCACACCTAACCTCTGGAACTTACAAAGGGTCTTTCACACCCTTGCTGCAACTCAAGAAGTTTCCCCGACATACCCATCTCCACTCAAGAGGAATCACGAGAGTCCCGCCCTCATCCAGAGGAGTCCCGTTTCCGTCTCCCAGCTGGAGAGGAGGGATCCTTCCCCTGCGTGGTCGGGAAAGAATTCCCGGCATTTCCGTGGCATCTCAAGAGGAGGCGCTCTCCACAGGAAAGGGGAGAGGAACTCCAGGGTAGTGCCACCATTCACAGAGTCCCCCAGATGTCTCAGTCCATTCCAGGGAAGCCTGTTTCCCTGGCACTGCCTCGACTTTCAAACCGAGGATCGAATGACACCACGGTGGCACGTGGGACATCACCTGGGGGAAAGCCTCGTTGGAAAGCCTGGTGGGAAAGGGTCGTGGGAAAGCCTCATGGGAAAGCCTCGAGGGAATGCCATTGATCCTATGACCCACGGGAAGGTAAGCGTGACACTGCTGCTACAGCTCGGGAGGAAAGCTCACGTGCATAACCCCACTGGAGACGAGGACTCACTCCCCTGGGGAGACTTCAGAAGTACCCCAAGAGCGATGTCAGCACTGCAGAGGAATTCTCAGTTTCCGACACCGACTCCACACAAGGTCCTAGGGCCCGGCATCGATGGGAGAGGAATCCCGAGCGGCCCCCGAGCAAATCGCATGGGGACTGGCCTTTCCTGAGGCCACCAGAGCGGGTCCCTGAGGTCCCTGTCGTAAGTCGAGAGCACCTGCCGCAACTCGAGAAAATCCAGGAGGTTCTGCCCTCCAGGCGAGATGAGGCCCATTTCGCTGAGGCGTCTCGAGGCTAATCACACCTAATCTCTGGAACTTCCAAAGGGTCCTTCACACCCTTGCTGCAACTCAAGAATTTCCACGACATACCCGTCTCCACTCGAGAGGAAGAACAAGAGCTCCGCTCACATCCAGAGGATCCCCGTGTCCGCCTCGTAGCTCGAGAGGAGGGATCCTTTCCCTGTGTGGTTGGGAATGAATTCCCGGCATTCCCGTCGCATCTCAAGATGAGGCGCTCTCCACAGGAAAGGCGAGAGGAACTCAAGGGTCGTGCCACCATTCGCAGAGTCCCCCAGATGTCTCATTCCATTCCAGGGAAACCAGTTTTCCCTGCACTGCCGTGACTTTCTAGCCGAGGATCGACTCACACCACAGTGGCACGTGGGACAGCCCTGTGGGAAAGCCTCGTGGGAAAGTCCCCTGGGAAAGCCTCGTGGGAAAGTCTCTAGGGAAAGCCACAGATCCCTTGATCCACGCGAAGGGAAGCGTGACACTGCTGCTACAGCTCTGGAGGAAATCCCACGTGCATGCCCCCACTAGAGACTACGACTGACTCCCCTGGGGAGACTCCAGAAGTACCCCAAAATCCATGTCAGCACTGGAGAGGAATCCTCAAGTTCCGGCACCGAAATCACACAAGGTCGTAGGCCCCAGCATCGACGGGAGAGGAATCCCGAGACGCCCCTGAGCAACGCGCATGTGGACTGGCCTTTCCTGAGTCCACCAGAGCGGGTCCCTGAGGTCCCCGTCATAAGTCGAGAGCACCTGCCGCAACTCGAGAAAATCCAGGAGGTTCTCTCCTCCAGGCAAGATGAGGCCCATTACCGCTGAGACGTCTCGAGGCTAATCCCACCTAACCTATGGAACTTACAAAGGGTCCTTCACACCCTTGCTGCAACTCAAGAAGCTCCCCCATATACCCGTCTCCACTCGAGAGGAAGCCACGAGAGTCCCGCCCACATCCAGAGGAGCCCCGTTACTGCCTCCTAGCTCGAGAGGAGGGATCCTTTCACTGAGTGGTCGGTCAAGTATTCCCGGAGTTCCCGTCTCATCTCAAGAGGAGGCGCTCTCCACAGGAAAGGCGAGAGGAACTCCAGATTCGTGCACCCATTCCCAGAGGCCCCCAGATATCTCAGTCCATTCCATGGAAACCTGTTTCTCCTGCACTGCCTCGACTTTCTAGCCTAGGATCGACACGCAACACGGTGACTCGTGGGACAGCCCTGTGGAAAAGCCACGTGGGAAAGCCTCGTGGGAAAGCCTCGTGGGAAAACCTCTTGGCAAAGCCTCGAGGGAAAGCCACAGATCCGTTTATCCATGCGAAGGGAAGCGTGACACTGCTGCTACAGCTCGGGAGGAAAGCGCACGAGCATGCCCACACTCGAGTAGATGACTGACTGCCCTGAGAGACTCCAGAAGTTCCCCAAGATCCATGTCAGCACTGGAGAGGAATCCTCAGGTTCCAGCACCGACTCCACACAAGATCTTAGGCCCCGGCATCGATGGGAGAGGAATCCCGAGAGGCCCGCGAGCAACTCGCATGGGGACAGGCCTTTCCTGAGACCACCAGAGCGGGTCCCTGAGGTCCCCGTCGTAAGTTGAGAGCACTTGCCGCAACTCGAGAAAATCCAGGAGGTTCTCCCATCCAGGGGAGATGAGGCCCATTTCCGCTGAGGCGTCTCTAGGCTAATCACACCTAACATCTGGAACTTCCAAAGGGTCCTTCACACCCTTGCTGCAACTCAAGAAGTTCCCCGACATACCCGTCTCCACTCGAGAGGAAGCACGAGAGTCGCGCCCACATCCAGAGGAGCCCTGTTTCCGCCTCATAGCTCGAGAGGATTGATCCTTTCCATGCGTGGTCGGGAAAGAATTCCCGGCATTCCCGTCGCATCTCAAGAGGAAGCGCTCTCCAGAGGAAAAGGGAGAGGAACTCCAGGTTCGTGCCACCATTCCTAGAGTCCCCCAGATGTCTCAGTCCATTTCAGGGAACCTGTATTCCCTGCACTGCCTCGACTTTCAAGCCGAGGATCGACTCACACCACAGTGGCCCGTGGGGCAGCCCTGTGGGAAAGCCTCGTGGGAAAGCCTCGAGGGAAAGCCACAGATCCCTTGATCCACGCGAAGGGAAGCGTGACACTGCTGCTAAAACTCGGGAGGAAAGCGCACGTGCATGGCCCCACTCGAGACGAGGACTGACACCCCTGGGGAGACTCCAGAAGTACCCCAAGATCCATGTCAGCACTGGAGAGGAATCCTCAGGTTCCGGCACCGACTCCACACAAGGTCTTAGGCCCTTGCATCAACGGGAGAGGAATCCCGAGAGGCCCCAGAGCAACTCGCATGGGGACTGGCCTTTCCTGAGGCCACCAGAGCGGGTCCCTGAGGTCCCCGTCGTAAGTCGAGAGCACCTTCCGCCACTCGAGAAAATCCAGGAGGTTCTCCCCTCCAGGCGAGCTGAGACCTGTTTCCGCTCAGGTATCTCGAGGCTAATCACACCGTACCTCTGGAACTTCCAAAGGGTCCTTCACACCCTTGCTGCAACTCTAGAAGTTCCCCGACATACCCGTCTGCACTCGAGAGGAAGCACGAGAGTCCCGCCATCATCCAGAGGAGCCCCGATTCCAGCTCCTAGCCTGAGAGGAGGATCCTTTCCCTGCGTGGTCGGGAAAGAATTCCCGGCGATCCCGTCACATCTCAAGTGGAGGCGCGCTTCACAGGAAAGGCAAGAGGAACTCCAGGGTCGTGCCACCATTCCCAGAGTCCCCTGGATGTCTCAGTCCATTCCAGGGAAACCTGTTTTCCCTAGCACTGCCTCGACTTTCAAGCCGAGGATCGACTCACACCACTGTGGCATGTGGGACAGCCCTGTGGGAAAGCCTCGTGGGAAAGCCCTTTTGGAAAGCCTCGTGGGAAAGCCTCGAGGGAATGCCACAGATCCCTTTTTCCACGGGAAGGGTAGCGTTACACTGCTGCTACAGCTCGGGAGGAAAGTGCACTTGCATGCCCCACTCGAGACGAGGACTGACTCCACTGGGGAGACTCCAGGATACCCCAAGATCCATGTCAGCACTGGAGAGGAATCCTCAGGTTCTGGCACCGACTCCACACAAGGTCTTAGGCCCTGGCTTCGATGTGAGAGGAATCCCGAGAGGCCCCCGAGCAACTCACATGGGACTGGCCTTTCCTGAGGACACCAGAGCGGTTCCCTGAGGTACCCGTCGTAAGTCGAGAGCACCTGCCGCAAATCGAGAAAATCCAGGAGGTTCTCCCCTCCAGGCGACATGAGGCCCATTTCCGCTGAGGTATCTCGAGGCTAATCACACTTTACCTAAGGAACTTCCAAAGGGTCCTTCACACCCTTGCTGCAACTCAAGAAGTTCCCTGATATACCCGTCTCCACTCGAGAGGAAGCACGAGAGTCCCAACCACATCCAGAGGAGCCCCGTTTCCACCTCCTAGCTCGAGAGGAGGGATCCTTTCCCTGCGTGGTGGGGAAAGAATTCGCGGCGTTCCCGTCGCATCTCAAGAGGAGGCGCTCTCCACAGGAAAAGCGAGAGGAACTCCAGGTTCATGCCACTATTGCCAGAGTACCCCAGATGTCTCAGTCCATTCCAGGGAACCTGCTTTCCCTGCACTGCCTCGACTTTCAAGCCGAGGATCGACTCACACCACAGTGGCACGTGGGGCAGCCCTGTGGGAAAGCCTCGTGGGAAAGCCTCCAGGGAAAGCCACAGATCCCTTGATCCAAGCGAAGGGAAGCGTGACACTGCTGATAAAGCTCGGGAGGAAAGCGCACGTGCATGGCCCCACTTGAGATGAAACTGACACCCCTGGGGAAACTCCAGAAGTACCCCAAGATCCATGTCATCACTGGAGAGGAATCCTCAGGTTCCGGCACCGACTCCACACAAGGTCTTAGGCCCCTGCATCGACGTGAGAGGAATCCCGAGAGGCCGCAGAGCAACTCGCATGGGGACTGGACTTTCCTGAGGCCACCGCAGCGGGTCCCTGATGTCCCCGTCGTAAGTCGAGAGCACCTGCCGCAACTCGAGAAAATCCAGGAGGTTCTCCCTTCCAGGCGAGATGAGGCCCATTTCTGCTGAGGTATCTCGAGGCTAATCACACCTTACCTCTGGAACTTGCAAAGGGTCCTTCACACCCTTGCTGCAACTCAAGAAGTTCCCCGACATACCCGTCTCCACTCGCGAGGAAGCACGAGAGTCCCGCCCACATCCAGAGGAGCCCCGTTTCCGCCTCCTAGCTCGAGAGGAGGGATCCTTTCCCTGCGTGGTCGGGATAGAATTCCCGGTGTTCCCGTCACATCTCAAGAGGAGGCGCGCTCCACAGGAATGGCGAGAGGAACTCCAGGGTCGTGCCACCATTCCCAGAGTCCCCTGGATGTCTCAGTCCATTCCAGGGAAACCTGTTTTCCCTGCACTGCCTCGACTTTCAAGCCGAGGATCGTCTCACACCACGGTGACACGTGGGACAGCCCTGTGGGAAAGCCTCGTGGGAAAGCCTCGTGGGAAAGCCTCGAGGGAAAGGCACAGATCCCTTGATCCACGCGAAGGGAAGAGTGACACTGCTGCTACAGCACGGGAGGAAAGCGCACGTGCATGCCCCCACTCGAGACGAGGACTGACTCCCCAGGGGAGACTCCAGAAGTACCCCAAGATCCATGTCAGCACTGGAGAGGAATCCTCAGGTTCCGGCACCCACTCCACACAAGATCTTAGGCCCCGGCATCGAAGGGAGAGGAATCCCGAGAGGACACCGAGCAACTCGCATGGGGACTGGCCTTTCCTGAGGCTACCAGAGGGGGTCCTTGCGGTTCCCGTCGTAAGTTGAGAGCACCTGCCGCAACTCGAGAAAATCCAGGAGGTTCTCCCATCCAGGCGAGATGAGGCCCATTTCCGCTGAGGCGTCTCAAGGCTAATCACACCTAACCTTTAGAACTTAAAAGGGTCCTTCACACCCTTGCTGCAACTCAAGAAGTTCCCCGACATACCGGTCTCCACTCGAGAGGAAGCACGGGAGTCCCGCCCACATCCAGAGCAACCCCGTTTCCGCCTCCTAGCTCGAGAGGAGGGATCCTTTCCCTGCGTGGTCGGGAAAGAATTCCCGGCATTTCCGTCGCATCTCAAGAGGAGGCGCTCTCTCAACAGGAAAGGCGAGAGGAACTCCAGGGTCGTGCCACCATTCCCAGAGTCCCCCAGATGTCTCCAGTCCATTCCAGGGAAACCTGTTTTCCCATGCACTGCCGTCGACATTCAAGCTGATGATCGACTCACACCACGGTGGCACGTGGGACAGCCCTGTGGGAAAGCCGTCGTGGGAAAGCCTCGTTGGAAAGCCTCGAGGGAAAGCCACAGATCCCTTGATCCACGCGAATGGAAGCGCGACACTAATGCTCTACAGCTCAAGAGGCACGCGCACGTGCATGCCCCCACTCGAGAAGAGGACTGACTCCCCTGGGGAGACTCCAGAAGTACCCCAAGATCCATGTCAGACACTGGAGAGGAATCCTCAGGTTCCGGCACTGACTCCACACAGAGGTCTTAGGCCCCGGAATCGACGGGAGAGGAATCCCGAGAGGCCCCCGAGCAACTAGCATGGGGAATGGCCATTTCCTGAGGCCACCAGAGCGGGTCCCTGAGGTCCCCAGTCGTAAGTCGAGAGCACCTGCCGCAACTCGAGAAAATCCAGGAGGTTCTCCCCTCCAGGCGAGATGAGGCCCATTTCCGCTAGAGGCGTCTCGAGGCTAATCACACCTAACCTCTGGAACTTCCAAAGGGTCCTTCACACCCTTGCTGCAACTCAAGAAGTTCCCCGACATACCTGTCTCCACTCGAGAGGAAGCACGAGAGTCCCGCCCACATCCAGAGGAGCCCCGTTTCTGCCTCCTAGCTCGAGAGGAGGGATCCTTTCCCATGCGTGGTCGGGAAAGAATTCCCGGCGTTCCCGTCGCATCTCAAGAGGAGGCGACTCTCCACAGGAAAGGCGAGAGGAACTCCAGGGTTCGTGCCACCATTCCCAGAGTCCACCAGATGTCTCAGTCCAATTCCAGGGAAACCTGTTTTTCCCTGCACTGCCTCGACTTTCAAGCCGAGGATCGACTCACACCACGGTGGCACGTGGGACAGCCCTGTGGGAAAGCCTCGTGGGAAAGCCTCGTGGGAAAGCCTCGAGGGAAAGCCACAGATCCCTTGATCCACGCGAAGGGAAGCGATGACACTGCTGCTACAGCTCGGGAGGAAAGCGCACGTGCATGCCCCACTCGAGACGAGGACTGACTCCCCTGGGGAGACTCCAGAAGTACCCCAAGATCCATGTCAGCACTGGAGAGGAATCCTCAGGTTCCGGCACCGACTCCACACAAGGTCTTAGGCCCCTGGCATCGAACGGGAGAGGAATCCCGAGAGGCCCCCAGAGCAACTCGCATGGGGACTGGCCTTTCCTGAGGCCACCAGAGCGGGTCCCTGAGGTCCCCGTCGTAAGTCGAGAGCACCTTGCCGCAACTCGAGAAAATCCAGGAGGTTCTCCCCTCCAGGCGAGCTGAGACCTATTTCCGCTCAGGTATCTCGAGGCTAATCACACCGTACCTCTGGAACTTCCAAAGGGTCCTTCACACCCTTGCTGCAACTCTAGAAGTTCCCCGACATACCCGTCTGCCACTCGAGAGGAAGCACGAGAGTCCCGCCATCATCCAGAGGAGCCCCGATTCCAGCTCCTAGCTCGAGAGGAGGATCCTTTCCCTGCGTGGTCGGGAAAGAATTCCCGGCGATTCCCGTCGCATCTCAAGAGGAGGCGCTCTCCACAGGAAAGGCGAGAGGAACTCCAGGGTCGTGCCACCATTCCCAGAGTCCCCTGGATGTCTCAGTCCATTCCAGGGAAACCTGTTTTCCCTGCACTGCCTCGACTTTCAAGCCGAGGATCGACTCACACCACTGGTGGCATGTGGGACAGCCCTGTGGGAAAGCCTCGTGGGAAAGCCCTTTGGAAAGCCTCGTGGGAAAGCCTCGAGGGAATGCCACAGATCCCTTTTTCCACGCGAAGGGTAGCGTTGACCACTGCTGCTACAGCTCGGGAGGAAAGTCGCACTGTGCATGCCCCACTCGAGACGAGGACTGACTCCACTGGGGAGACTCCAGAAGTACCCCAAGATCCATGTCAGCACTGGAGAGGAATCCTCAGGTTCCTGGCACCGACTCCACACAAGGTCTTAGGCCCTGGCATTCGACGTGGAGAGGAATCCCGAGAGGCCCCCGAGCAACTCGCATGGGACTGGCCTTTCCTGAGGACACCAGAGCGGTTCCCTGAGGTACCCCGTCGTAAGTCGAGAGCACCTGCCGCAAACTCGAGAAAATCCAGGAGGTTCTCCCCTCCAGGCGACATGAGGCCCATTTCCGCTGAGGTATCTCGAGGCTAATCACACTTTAACTCTAAGGAACTTCCAAAGGGTCCTTCACACCCTTGCTGCAACTCAAGAAGTTCCCTGACTATACCCGTCTCCACTCGAGAGGAAGCACGAGAGTCCCAGACCACATCCAGAGGAGCCCCGTTTCCACCTCCTAGCTCGAGAGGAGGGATCCTTTCCCTGCGTGGTGGGGAAAGAATTCGCGGCGTTCCCGTCGCATCTCAAGAGGAGGCGCTCTCCACAGGAAAGGCGAGAGGAACTCCAGGTTCATGCCACTATTGCCAGAGTACCCCAGATGTCTCAGTCCATTCCAGGGAACCTGCTTTCCCTGCACTGCCTCGACTTTCAAGCCGAGGATCGACTCACACCACGAGTGGCACGTGGGACAGCCCTGTGGGAAAGCCTCGTGGGAAAGCCTCCGAGGGAAAGCCACAGATCCCTTGATCCCACAGCGAAGGGAAGCGTGACACTGCTGCTAAAGCTCGGGAGGAAAGCGCACGTGCATGGCCCCACTTCGAGATGAAACTGACACCCTGGGGAGAACTCCAGAAGTACCCCAAGATCCATGTCAGTCACTGGAGAGGAATCCTCAGGTTCCGGCACCGACTCCACACAAGGTCTTAGGCCCTGCATCGACGTGAGAGGAATCCCCGAGA
>NW_017216757.1:0-12982 GCF_001704415.2 Capra hircus | reverse complement strand
AGAGCAGTGATCTCTAGGGGACGAGAAACAAATGAGCTAAGTCCTAAGATCGTCTCAGTTTACCACATTGAGAGAATTTCCTAACTGCCATGTTGAATTCGGAGCCCAGGTGAATTCTACTAGTTCCTGAGGTGAAAATTATGGAGTTAAGTCTTTGTAAAAAGACAAGGCAGCTCGTTTACAGAATAGTGTGGCCAACATAAGAGAAATGCTCACAAAGAGTCCTCCTCAAAGTTTTAGCTGAGCACTTCTTAATTCATGTTGATGAAAAACTGTCTTGCCTGGGGAAACAGCCATCTGTTTTATAGATAATGCAGTACTTGGAGTTGACAACAGAGCCTGAAATAGTGCCAGTTCTCACCTATGAAGGAGTGGAAAGCTCACCCACCGCTGGAGGGCATACAAAGTGGCACTACCATTCTCGTAAAGAGTTTAGTATACGCTAAGCAAACACTTATCTTCTGAGCCAAACATTCTACCCTAGACCCAACAGAAATCAAACCCTAGGTCTTTACAAAGACAATCATACATAAGAGCTGCATTTTGTATTAACCATAATCTGGAAAAAAGGTAAATGGATAATCAAGTTTTGGTATAACAATTAAAAATGTGATTCTATTAAGCTGAACATTTAATATGTGCAACAACATGAATAAATCCCCAAATAATAATTATCTGTGTAAGAGTATCCAGACAGAGAGCACTCAACATGCAGCTCCATTTACTAAAAATTGCAGAAGCTGTAAGATAACCTGCTGTGACAGATGAGTAGTTCCTAGGAGACTAGAGAAGAGGTGTTGTGGGGAGAGATTATACCAAAGAAAGGACACTATCTTGGGTATTCCATCTGTTGATTATCTTGATTGTGATGACATTTCACGGGTGTGTAAGTATGTCGAAATGTATCAAATTACATACTTTAAATATGTGTGGCTTTTTTTGCCTTTTGAATTATACTTTGTTAAAGCCACTTTTCAAATGCACAGAAGCAATTTAAACATTCCCTTGGTGTAGCACCACCATCAATCCATTTTCAATTAGATAAGTTTAAAATAAAGAAGCAAACTCATTGTCATATTGAAATCTTTAAAAATTGGGACACTGTTAATTCAAATGATGTAAATAGAATGGCTCTCCACTTCAGTATTCTTTGCCTGGAAAATTCCATGGACAGAGGAGCCTGGCGGGCTCCAGTCTATGGGGTAGCAAATAATCGGACACAACTGAGCTCCTAAAACTTCCAAATAGATATTTAATATAAAGGGTGCTGGCTTCCCTGGTGGTTCAGATGGTAAAGAATCTGCCTGCCATGAGGAGCATGGGTTTAATCCCTGGGTTGGAATATCCCCTGGAGAAGGTAATGGCAACCCACTCCAGTATTCTTGCCTGGAAAATCCTGTGGACAGAGGAGCCTGGTGGGCTACAGTCTATGGGGTTGCAAAGAGTTGGACATGACTGAGAAACTAACACACACAAAAACACCCACAAAAAGGGTGCTGTTTCACTTTGTTTAGTTATAATTTCAGAATGCCAGAATTTTAAATTTAGCCAATTTCTGGTATGTATGTGATTCATAGGTTTGCAAGATTTTTCTTTTTCCTTTTGTTATATTAGTTATGACTGTATCCATGAAATGCAAGTTTGTGTCTGCTGATAAAAAATAAACTATATTTTTGTCTTTTAATTTGTATTTTCCTGATAATTCATTTCTACTAGCCAATAACCTTTCACACAGGTCGGAGAGGGAACTGAATTTGACTCCACTTTATCAGCATTCCAAGGCTGGTGAGGTTTGCTTCTAAGGTCGCCCCTTTCAGTATCACTCAATTTTGGCTTTGTTTTTTTGCATACCACCCCCATGCACAGTATGAAAAGGCAAAATGATAGGATATTGAAAGAGGAACTCCCAAGGTCGGTAAGTGCCCAATATGCTACTGGAGATCAGTGGAGAAATAACTCCAGAAAGAATGAAGGGATGGAGCCAAAGCAAAAACAATATTCAGTTGTGGATGTGATTGGTGATAGAAGCAAGGTCCGATGCTATAAACAGCAATATTGCATAGGAACCTGGAATGTTAGGTCTATGAATCAAGGCAAACTGGAAGTAGTCAAACAGGAGATGGCAAGAGTGAACATCAACATTCTAGGAATCAGCAAACTATAATGAACTAGAATGGGTGAATTCAACACAGATTACCATTATATCTACTACTGCAGACAGGAATCCCTTAGAAGAAATGCAGTAGCCATCATGGTCAACAAAAGAATCCGAAATGTAGTACTTGGATGTAATCTCAAAAACGACAGAATGATCTCTGTTATTTCCAAGGCAAACCATTCAATATCACGGTAATCCAAGTCTATGCCCCAACCAGTAATGCTGAAGAAGCTGAAGTTGAATGGTTCTATGAAGACTACAAGACCTTTTTAGAACTAACACCCCGAAAAAGATGTCTTTTCATTATTGGGGACTAGAATGCAAAAGTAGGAAGTCAAGGAACGCCTAGGGTAACAGGCAAATTGGCCTTGGAATATGGAATGAAGCAGGGCAAAGTCTAATAGAGTTTTGCAAAAGAACGCACTGGTCATAGCAAACCTCTTCCAACAACACAAGAGAAAGACTCTGCACATGGAATCACCAGATGGTTGACACTGAATCAGATTGATTATATTCTTTGCAGCCAAAAGATGGAGAAGCTCTACACAGTCAGCAAAAACAAGACCAGGAGCTGACTGTGGCTCAGATCAGGAACTCCTTATTACCAAATTCAGACTTAAATTGAAGAAAGTAGGGAAAACAGCTAGACCATTCAGGTGTGACCTAAATTAAATCCTTATGATTATACAGTGGAAGTGAGAAATAGATTTAAGGGGTAGATCTGATAGATAGAGTGCCTGATGAACTATGGAATGAGTTTTGTGACATTGTACAGGAGACAGGGATCAAGACCATCCCATGGCAAATAAATGCAAAAAGCAAAATGGCTGTCTGGGGAGGGCTTACAAATAGCTGTGAAAAGAAGAGAAGTGAAAAGCAAAGGAGAAAAGGAAAGATATAAGCATCTGAATGCAGAGTTCCAAGGAATAGCAAGGAGAGATAAGAAAGCCTTCCTCAGAGATCAATGCAAAGAAATAGAGGAAAAGAACAGAATGGGAAAGACTAGAGATCTCTTCAAGAAATGAGAGATACCAAGGGAACATTTCATGCAAAGATGGGCTCAATAAAGACAGAAATGGTGTGGACCTAACAGAAGTAGAAGATATTAAAAAGAGGTGGCAAAAATGCACAAAAGAACTGTACAGAAAAGATTCTTCACAACCAAGATAATCACGATGGTGTGATCACTCACCTAGAGCCAGACATCTGGAATGTGAAGTCAAGTGGGCCTTAGAAAGCATCACTATGAACAAAGCTAGTGAGGTGATGGAATTCCAGTAGAGCTGTTTCAAATCCTGAAAGATGATGCTGTGAAAGTGCTGCACTCAATATGCCAGCAAGTTTGGAAAACTCGCAGTGGCCACAGGACTGGAAAAGGTCCATTTCATTCCAATCCCAAAGAAAGGCAATACCAAAGAATGCTCAAATACCGCACAATTGCACTCATCTCACACGCTGTCAAAGTAGTGCTCAAAATCTCCAAGCCAGGCTTCAGCAATACATGAACCGTGAACCTCCTGATGTTCAAGCTGGTTTTAGAAAATTCAAAGGAACCAGAGATCAAATTGCCAACATCCGCTGGATCATTGAAAAAGCAAGAGAGTTTCCGAAAACATCTATTTCTGCTTTATTGACTATGCCAAAGCCTTTGACTGTGTGGATCACAATAAACTGTGGAAAATTCTGAAAGAGATGGGAATACCAACCACCTGACCGGCCTCTTGAGAAACCTATATGCAGGTCAGGAAGCAACAGTTAGAACTGGACATGGAACACAGACTGTTTCAAATAGGAAAAGGAGTATGTCAAGGCTGTATATTGTCACCCTTCTTGTTTAACTTCTATGCAGAGTACATCATGAGAAACGCTGGGCTGGAAGAATCACAAGGTGGAATCAAGATTGCCGGAGAAATATCAATAACCTCAGATATGCAGATGACACCACCCTTATGGCAGAAAAGAAGAGGAACTAAAAGCCTCTTGATGAAGGTGAAAGAGGAGAGTGAAAAGTTGGCTTAAAGCTCAACATTCAGAAAACGAAGATCATGGTATCTGGTCCATCACTTCATGGGAAATAGATGGGGAAACCATGGAAACAGTGCTGACTTTATTTTTTGGGCTCCAAAGTCACTGGAGATGGTGATTGCAGCCATGAAATTAAAAGACACTTACTCCTTGGAAGGAAAGTTATGACCAACCTAGAAAGCATATTAAAAAGCAGAGACATTACTTTGTCAACAAAGGTCCGTCTAGTCAAGGCTATGGTTTTTGCAGTGTCATGTATGGATGTGAGAGTTGGCTGTGAAGAAAGCTGAGCACAGAAGAATTGAGGCTTTTGAGCTGCGATGTTGGAGAAGATTCTTGAGAGTCCTTGAACTGCAAGGAGATCCAACAAGTCCATCCTAAAGGAGATCAGTCCTGAATGTTCATTAGAAGGACTGATGCTAAAGCTGCAACTCCAATACTTTGGCAACCTCATGCGAACAGTTGACTCACTGGAAAAGACCCTGAAGCTGGGAGGGATTGGGGGCAGGAGAAGGGGACGACAGAGGATGAGATGGCTGGATGGCATCACCGAATCGATGGACATGAGCTTGAGTGAACTCTGGAGCTGGTGATGGACAGGGAGGCCTGGCGTGTTGTGATTCATGCGGTTGCGAAGAGTCGGACACGACTGAGCGACTTAACTGAACTGAAGCATTCTTTTTCCTCATCTCCTCCTCGTCTCCCTCTTTTCCTTCCATCCTTCCTTCATTGACTACACGTAAAAAGAAAATTTAAGTATTTTAATAGCTTATTAGCCATTCTGTTTGCTTTCACTAACCTGTTCTTCATTGTTGATAATGTGGGTATTTTCTAATGGTTAATATATTATTATTTTCCCTATTAAATATGAGGAAGTTTGACATAAATTCTGACTTCTCCAGCAGTGTGTCACCTTGTTACTTAACATATGCTTAAAAAGAGTCAAAATAATTAAACAAAGAACATTTTAAACAAGACAATCTTTTTCTCTTAAAATAATATTTTAAAATAATGCTACCTTTCCTTGGAGAAGGAAATGACATCCACTTCAGTATTCTTGCCTGGAAAATCCATGGACAGAGGAGCTGGCAAGCTACAATCCATCGGGTTGCAAAAGTTGGACACAACTTAGCACTAAACTAACACCACTGTTACTCAGCAAAGTCACAGCAACCAGTGATCACAGGGGCTCATTTAATTTGACATATTTCATTGTCAATTCACCAGGGTTTATCTCCTCAAATGTGATTTTTAAAATAAACATATTTTTAGTGCTAGTGTTTAAGTCAAATTAAGAATATGTAGCAAAAGTTGATGAGAACACTGCATTCTTAACAATTACAAGTTGTGATAGTTAATTAATTTCATATATTTAGCTAAATCATTAAATCATTGTGGCTTGGTAGAGATTAATCTAAAATCAGTAAGTGGAATCATCATGTAGAAATACCAAGGTTTTATTGTAAGTACAAAAGAAGATCTCTCATCTAAGCAGTATGCGTAGAATACATTTAAAAGTGGCATTTAAAAATCAATATTACATTTTATGTTTAATACAGGTCAGTGACAGCATATCTCAGTGGAACCAAAGGACATTTTCCGTGAAGGTAGCACTGAAATTCTCTATTTCTTAATGCACATTACAGTTCACTGAACTCTCTGTTATCTAATTCTGATGACAAGTAGTTTCACAGACAGTGAGATTCTCAAGATTGAATAGGATGAACAACCAAACTTCTGGTTGCTACCCAGTTTTCCTTTAACAAGTAGTATCTTCCATCTTAGAGCGCTATACTACTCAACAAAATACTTTTTCAAGTTAGCAAGAAACATTTTATATGTATAACAAAGTGTTTATTTTGTTTCATAAAGGAATATTGCTCATTCAACTCTATTCCATTTTAATGCAGTCATGTGCTTTTCATTTATACATACTTATTTATTGTTTCTATTTTACGTTTTTTTTCCCTACCGATCCAATGCATAAAAGTCATGATGACTCAAAATGACTCGATATTTTCCAAAGTCCATTTCTCTTCTGACCTAAAAACCATGATAGTAAGTAGTTAATGAATATAGTCTTTAAAAAAAAGAAATCTAATGCATGCTTTCAGCTGGTATCTTGGGATCCGTTGGCCCACTGTGATACAGTGTTAGCCCCATATGATTATTTTAAGCTCAGTCATAAAATGTCAGAAATTTTAGATTACAAATAGTGTAATTATATTTTTGTGTTACTCTTTGCAACCTGTGAAATAAAAGAAAATCTTAAACTTGTAGTTGTTTAATAAATCATCCCATGTTTTAGATGTATTTGTTAAAATTGCATGTTTTCAGATACGCTGTACCCTAGTAAAGATTCTTAAAAATCTCTGTTCATGAGCTCTTTAGACTGTCCGGTGAGAACTATGAGCCACTTTTCAAAATAATTCTTAAATACATTAATAAAAGCTAGGTAAATGGTTTTAGTTACTAAGTCATGTCTGACTCTAGTGACCCCATGGACTATGGCCTCCAGGCTCATCTGTTCATGGGATTTCCCAGGCAAGAATACTGGAGTGAGTTGCCATTTCCTTTTCCAGGTATCTTCACAACCCAGGGATCAAACCGGGGTCTTTGGCATTGCAGGCAGACTCTTTATTGATTGAACCACCAGAGAAGCCCAAATAAAAGCTATAAGTTTGCAAAAGAAACATATACAAAATTGACTTATCAAGTTAAAAAACAAAAAGTAGAATTATAGGTATACAAGTTAATGTGATAAAATAAGATATAGCAATACATTTAATAACTGATAATTTTGAAGCAGTGATGAGTCGAAATAATAATTTGAGATATCTACAAAAGTTGATATTAATATTTCTTTGACTATTATTGCTGACAAATATAATGCTACTTTTTTTATTGCCTATCTTTGAAAGAAACAGTATATTTTTGTTAGAGATTAGGTAAAATGAAACTTTAATTCTTCCTTTTTAAGTGCACAAGCTCCAAACTCTTATCCATAGATGACTGTAATCTGTGGACCCTTGTTCTATTATTTTAGTTTCCCCATTAGAAAATTCACAATAACAATGAGATTGTCTGCTAAACTGTGAGCTGTGGTGCATATACACAATGGAGTATTACTCAGCCATAAAAAAGAATTCATTTGAATCAGTTCTGATGAGATGGACGAAACTGGAGCCGATTATACAGAGTGAAGTAAGCCAGAAAGAAAAACACCAATACAGTATACTAACACATATATATGGAATTTAGGAAGATGGCAATGACGACCCTGTATGCAAGACAGGGAAAGAGACACAGATGTGTATAATGGACTTTTGGACTCAGAGGGAGGGAGAGGGGGGGATGATTTGGGAGAATGACATTCTAACATGTATACTATCATGTAAGAATTGAATCGCCAGTCTATGTCTGATGCAGGATACAGCATGCTTGGAGCTGGTGCATGGGGATGACCCAGAGAAATGTTATGGGGAGGGAGGTGGGAGGGGAGTTCATGTTTGGGAACGCATGTAAGAATTAAAGATTTTTAAAATTTAAAAAATAAAAATAAATAAAATTAAAAAAAATAAACTGTGAGCTGTGCATTTTTATTTCTTGTGCATTATCCATATCCTGTCAAGTTTTTTCAAATAGCGTATGCTTTTCAATTCCACAACTCAAAGTTGAAATGAGCATTTGTCATTTGTTAGCTGCCTAAAATTGGATGTCATTTGCTTTCCACGTGTGCTTTCCACACACTTATAAAAGCTTTGTGCGAATCAGAAGTAAGTACTGTATAAACCTAGTACTTCATCTAAAAAAGTTAAGTAGTAGCTTTGAAAAAATGTTCAGTACAAATCAGAACTTATTCATGTGCCGTGTTAGTCCATACCAGTAGAGCGCTTACAAATTTACTTCTGAATGTACAGAAACTAGAGAATAAGAGAGAACACTGAAGGGTTAAAGGGAAGGAGAAGAGAATTTGGCAAAAGAATTTGGGGGTGTTTCTGTAAATCAGTCCCCAGAAGAGGTGAATCTGATTGCAATCAGAAGACTAAATCACAGTGACAATCATAAGGCCTTCTTGCTCTTGATGTGGAAGGAAACATGAGATGTGAGGTGATGCTTACACATGGTCCATGTTCTTCTAGGTCTTACTGACTTGCAGTCATTCGGTTTGAATTTTTATACATACCTGGTGTTCATGGATATTTGGAGAAGCATCTTAGCATGTAGCCAGATTTCCATCAGTGACAGACAAACAATAATATTGCTAATATTTATTGAGAAAATGATAGTTAATGCTTATATAACACTTCTATATGGCACTCTGTTTTGAAGTTTATAATACATATAGTCCTCATAGCAAAAATGAGTCAAGCACCCTTAACATCCTAATTTTAGATAAGAGAACTGAGGCACAATGAAACTAAGCAGGGCTTCCTTGGTGAGTCAGATGGTAAACAATCTGGCTACAATGTAGGAAGCCTGGGCTCAGTCCCTGGGTCTGGAAGATCCCCTGGAGAAGGGAATGGCTACACACTCCAGTATACTTGCCTGGAGAATTCCATGGTCAGAGGAGCCTGGTGGGCTACAGTCCAGTTCAATTCATTTGTTCAGTCATGTCTGACTCTTTGCAACCCCATGGACTGCAGCATGCCAGGCTTCCCTCCCCATTGCCAACTCCCGGAGTTCTCTCAAACTCATGTCCATTGAGTTGCTGATGCCATCCAGCCATCTCATCCTCTGTTGTCCCCTTCTCCTTCCTGCCTTCACTCTTTCCCAGCATCAGGGTCTTTTCCAATGAGTCAGTTCTTCACATCAAGTGGCCAGAGTATTGGAATTTCAGCTTCAGCATCAGTCCTTCCAATGAATATTCAGGACTGATTTCCTTTAGGATGGACTGGTGATCTTCTTGCAGTCCATTCCATGGGCTGCAGTCCATGGGGTCACAAAGAGTTGGACAAAACTGAATAAGTAACTTGCTTAAACTCATTCTCTATCAAAGTATGAAAAGTACTCAAGACATTCAAATCAGAACCACTTGGTGACTATCAGAGGGAGGAATACAGAAATAATTTATGTATAAATCTTATTTATAAAACTTTTGTGTACTATCTCATAACATCTTCTGAAATGGTGCTTTTCCATTGCTGCTAAAAACACAAAACAGTACAAAATATGGAGTCTAGCCTTACTTTGTCCACATTTTACTAGGCTTAGTACATAGTTAAGTAAATATAGCTAAAAGTATAAACTGGAATTTTCTAATAGATAATATGAAAAATAAAATTTAAAATCACATAAATCTTACTAACTTCTTTTTAAATATATGATTTTATTCAAATATTGATATTCAAAGCACATTAAAAATCAAGAAAAGCATGAAAACTTGTGAACATATGGAGCATTTGTCAACAGTGACAAGATATATGATAAGAATAATTCATGAACTATTCTGAAGTTTTAACTCTTACTCTTCATTCATTTTGTAAAGCATTACAATTAACATAAATAAAATCTAAAGACAGCATTCCATAATTAAACACTCAGTGGATTAAAAAAATGAGGAAGTTGATATCATTTGCATTTGTCTCCCAGAACACCTGCATTTATTTCTAGGATCTTCTAGTAAAGAGAAACACAGCTGCTAATGTTATGACTAATGAAAAATGTAAAGTCGCAAAGGACTAGCTACATTATGTCTGTTTCTATTACCTTAAATAGTTTTCTTTGGGTCCAGAATTTATATTATTAATACATATTATTATTTGATTAAAAATTCATTTTGAGGCAATAATATGATGTTGGTTGATGTATTAGTCAGTTTGGGCTCCTGTAAAAAAGTACCATCGGAGAAGGCGGTGGCATCCCACTCTAGTACCCTTGCCTGGAAAATCTCATGGATGGAGGAGCCTGGTGGGCTGCAGTCCATGGGGTCACGAAGAGTCAGATATGACTGAAGCGACTTAGCAGTAGCAGCAGCAAGAAAGTACCATAGACTGAGTGGCTTCAACAAAAGACATTCATTTCTCAGTTATCTGGAGTCTGGAAATTCCAAGATGGTGTCCGAAGATTCAGCTCATGGTAAGGACTCTCTTCCTGGCTGGCAGATGTAAAGCAACTTTGCTGGTTGTTTAGCTCTAATTAATCTCACTCACATTTAAAAACAAAACAAAACACTGTTTATTTTCTTCACAATTTTGTTAGCTAAGTTTTGCATTTAACATACATACATTTAAACAGCATTTCATGGGTTTCATGGGTTTTAAGTAGGGTAAGTAATCAGGGTATCTACATCCATGCATTTAAAAAATTTTATGTATTTATTTATTCAGTTTTGTTTGCACTGGTCTTCATTGCTGCATGTGGGCTTTCTCTGGTTGCAAGCGAGCAGGGTCTACTCGTTGTGGTGTGTGGGCTTCTCACTGCTGTGGGTGGCTTCTCTTGCTGTGGAGGACAGGCTCGAGGCATGCAGGCTTCAGTAGTTTGAGCACACAGGCTCAGTAGTCACTGCTTGGGCTGTAGAGTGTGGGCTCAGTAGATGTGGTACACGGGCTTAGTTGCTCTGCTACATGTAGAATCTTCCTAGACCAGGGATCAAACCCTTGTCACCAGGGAAGTCCTATATCCACACATTTTGAATAATACAAAATTCAGTGTGCTAATAAGTGCTTTAGGTTTTATTTAAACTTCTGGCTAATTACCTCATTACTCATTTCAATCTGAATTATGTGAATAACAAATGTAGTACTTAATATATAGACATAAGCACATGTACACATCTCTACTTGTTTTTGATAAAAGTGAATCTTCAATAATAACACTTGTATTCAGAAATAAACTAAATTGAATCCTGTATTTTTGTTGGTATCATTCTTTGCCAAAAAGTACTAAGATGAAAACAAGCCAGTAGAGCAATATAATAATGAATATATTCAATGAATTATTGAAAATGACTCTAAGAAAGCCAGAAAGGACAATGACATGATAATACAATTTGCTGGCATGACTTTGAATCAGATATCGTCAAACATTACAAAAAGACAATGGCTTCCTCAAAAATGGTAGATATTCATAAGAACGAAAGGAAACCTTAAGAAATCATTTTGCATTCTGTCTTACCTTTGGACTTAAAAGCCCAAAGCATAACAAAGGTTTGAGACGCAACCAAGAGCTTGGGAAGGGTTGAATGGTAAGGTTCATCTCCTTACCATTCCACCAAAACTGGGAAAGACAGCTGTTTTATCTAATGTATAGAAACCAACAATGCGCTAAAAAAAACAAGATAAACACCACATAACATATTTTAAAACAATGACAAAAGACATAGGTACCACTCACTAAAAAAATCTTTTCTAATTTTAATTACTGATCATCGACTCAACCAGTGGATTCCCAGGTGGCTCAGTAGTAAAGAATCTGCCTGCTAATGCAAGAAACACCGGAAACATGGGTTCAGTTCCTGGGTCAGGATGATCCTCTGTAGGAGGAAATGACAACCCATTCCAATATTCTTGCCTGGAAAATCCCACGGACAGAGGAGTGCTGGGGTCCATGGGGTCACAAAGAGTGCAATGTGACTGAACATACATGCAATCAGGCATTCAACAAATATTTACTGAATATTTTCACCTTATTTAGAAATATGCTACTGTTTGTTACATTAAAAATTGGCAAAATTCTGAGATGCTGATGAAATATATAGCCAAAATGTGCTAATTAGTATATAATTAGATTTACATATTATTAAAAGTAATATACTTGTCAATCCTAATGTATAACTGCATCAATATCACGAAGGAGGTTTAAAAAAGAAACTTAAAACTACTATGTATGTAAGAGAAAGTAAAATAATTTTATTTCACATAGATAGGTATGTTTAATTTTTTATTCATTACACTAAAAAAACATTAAAAGATTCAGTTCAGTTCAGTTTAGTTCAATCGTTCAGTCATGTCTGACTGCAACCCTATGGACTGCAGAAAGCCAGGATTCCCTGTCCATCACAAACTCCCAAGGTTGCTCAAACTAATGTCCATTGAGTTGGTGATGCCATCCAACCATCTCATCCTCTGTTGCCCCTTCTCCTCCTGCCTTCACTCTTTCCCAGCATCAGGGTCTTTTCAAATGAGTCAGTTCTCTGCATCAGGTGGCCAAAGTACTGAACTTTCAGCTTCAGCATCAGTCCTTCCACTGATTACAAAATTGTCTTTAAATGTAAGGGCCGAAAGTAGCCTATTCATCATAGGGGCTAAAATTCTTAAGGTTATCAGATTTTAAAATTGCACAAATTTATGTTAAATATGATTTAATATCTAGATATTCTAACAAAATATATTTATCACTTTGAAAGATTCTTTAATATGGACTAGTATACTCCTGAAAATAAACTTGCTGATTACAAGAAAAGCAAATGAAGTGACAGTGTGTTTTAAGGAGTTCTAGTTAAAAAGATGAAATTTCCTCTTTTATATGAACCATGTGAAAGTGAAAGTCGCTCAGTCCTGACTGACTTTTTGTGACCCCATGGACTATACAGTCCATGGAATTCTCCAGGCCAGAATACTGGAGTGGGTGGCTTTTCCCTTCTCAAGGGGATCTTCCCCCAGGGATCGAACCCAGATCACCCATTGCAGGTGAGTTCTTTACCATCTGAGGCATACATGGGAAGCCCCAAAATAGTGGAGTGAGTAGCCTGTCCCTTCTCCATGCGATCTTCCCGAACAGGAATTGAACTGAGGTCTCCTGCATTGCAGGCAGATTCTTTACCAACTGAGATAGCAGGGAAGCCCTAAATTAACCATA
>NW_017216756.1:0-12983 GCF_001704415.2 Capra hircus | reverse complement strand
CGCATCGGGACTCGGTCTTCGAGGCCACCAGAGCGGGTTCCGAGGTGCCTAGTTGCTCCGGGGACTCTCTGGATTCCTCTCCCATCGATCCCGCCGGGCCTAAGAGCTTGTGTGGAGTCGGTGCCTGAACCTGAGGATTCCTCTCCAGGGCTGGCATGGATCTTGTGGTACTTCTGGAGTCTCCCAGGGGAGTCAGTCCACGTCTCGAGTGGGGCATGCACATGCGCTTTTCCTCCAGCTCTAGCAGCAGTGTAACGCTTCCCTTCGCTTGGATCGATGGATCTGTGGCTTTCCCTCGAGGCTTTCCCACAGGGCTGTCCAACGTGCCACCGTGGTGTGAGTCGATCCTCGGCTTAAAAGTCGAGGGCAGTGCAGGGAAAACAGGTTTTCCTGGAATGGATTGAGACATCTGGGGACTCTGGGAATGGTGGCACGACCCTGGAGTTCCTCTCGCCTTTCCTGTGGAGAGCTCCTCCTCTTGAGATGCGACGGAAACGCCGGGAATTCTTTTCCGACCACGCAGGGGAAGGATCCCTCCTCTCGAGCTAGGAGGCGGAAACGGGGCTCCTCTGGATGAGGGACTCTCATGCTCCCTCTCGAGTGGAGACGGGTATGTCGGGGAACTTCTTGAGTTGCAGCAAGGGTGTGAAGGACCCTTTGGAAGTTCCAGAGGTAGGTGTGATTAGCCTCGAGACGCCTCAGCGGAAATGGGCCTCATCTCGCCTGGAGGGGAGAACCTCCTGGATTTTCTCGAGTAGCGGCGGTGCTCTCGACTTACGACGCGGATCAGGGAACCCGCTCTGGTGGCCTCAGAAAAGGCCAGTCCGCATGGCGGTTGCTCGGGGGCCTCTCGGATTCCTCTCCCGTCGATGGCCGGGGCCTAAGAGCTGCCGGAGCCAGTGTGAGGAAGCCCGCCCCGTGACAAGGTTATGAGGAAGGAAGTCTGACATAAGCAAGGCGTGCTCAGACTTCAGGGACCCCTCTGGAAATTTTTAAGCATGTACCCCAACAAAAATCTGCCGGGTTTTTGTGCTCTGCTTTTTCACTCTTCTGACCTTTTCTGGGAAAAAGTCAATTCAGGGCGTTACTCTTCTGCATTTGAAAGAGTGTTTCAATCCAAAAACCCTCTGATGGCTTTCTAGCCTGCCTGTAGGACTCGTACAGCTGCGCTTGTGATTGTTTTGAGGCCTCCTGACCGCAGGAGGCACAGGAAGCTTAAAACATCCTAGGAATGCAGGAGCTTCCGAGGAGTCAAAATCTTTAGAATAGGACTGATTAAAAGTTTCGTTTTTTGGGTCAATGCTTGCTGCCAATTTTCATATCCTTTATTTTTAGATATAGTTGGTATATAGAAAAACAAGTAGTAGATCTGGTATTAGCAACATTAGATCTTTGAGTTAAGTACCTTCTTTGTTATAACCCACTGCACCTTTGTTCTATAGAGATGTAACTTTAATGCTTTAAGGAGATGCAGATTAAAGAAAAACACTTCAGGGGAAACAAAATTAACATTCATTAAGGAAGAGAGCCAAAAAGTGTTAACAAGCCTCTTTGGCCAGAAGATAATGTAAATCACCTGAGACCTTTTGTATACAAAATGATGTACAGAAAGAATCTGGGTTGTGATCGCTACATAATTTTGTGTTATCCATTGATCTCCATGTTTTATCAAAAGTATAAAAGGCCTTCTGAAACAATAAAGGAGGAGGCCAGGGGCCGGGGGCCAGTTTCTCGGACCAGCTTCTCGAACTAGTCTCTCAGCCTGGTTTCTTGGGACTCTGGCTCCCCCTGTGTCTTTCTCTCTCTTTCTTCTTCTCTACCTTTCCTTCCCTCTGCTCTTTAATTTAACTTCAGGCTGAATCTCCACCTGGAGTGCGGAGGCTCGCCAGGTCTACTTACTTGCCCTGGCTGTTAAGACCCGCACGAAAGGGAGCTTAAGGCGAGGCACCCTTAGATATTCAAGCGGGGCGCCGGTGGCCCAACGTAGGTGGTGCAAATTCCTTGTCTGGAATTTTATTGGCCTTCCGCGTAAACCAACCTATTCAGCCCTCTTACTCCACTTAATCTTCTTACTACACTATAGTTTCCTAATCTAATCTTACATTAATAAATAAACAAGTCTTTCCACGCCAACGCCGTCCACCCTTCGAATTTCCTGGATCCACCGGGGCTGGACCCCGGCATAAGACCTTGTGTGGTGTCAGTGCCGGAACCTGAGGATTCCTCTCCAGTGCTGACATGGATCTTGGGGTACTTCTGGAGTCTCCCCAGGGGAGTCAGTCCCCGTCTCGAGTGGGGGGCATGCACGTGCATTTACCTCCCGGGCTGTAGCAGCAGTGTCATGCTTCCCTTTGCGTGGATCAAGGGATCTGTGGCTTTCCCTCGAGGCTTTCCCACGAGGCTTTCCCACAGGGCTATCCCACGTACCACCGTGTTGTGAGTCGATCCTCGCCTTGAATGTCGAGGCAGTGCAGGGAAAACAGGTTTCCCTGGAATGGACTGGAGACATCTGGGGGACTCAGGGAAAGGTGGCACGACCCTGGAGTTCCTCTCGCCTTTCCTGTGGAGAGCGCCTCCACTTGAGATGCGACGGGAACGCCGGGAATTCTTTCCCGAACACGCAGGGAAATGATCCCTCCTCTAGAGCTAGGAGGCGGAAACGGGGCTCCTCTGGATGTGGGCGGGGACTCTCGTGCTTCCTCTCGAGTGGAGACGGGTATGTCGGGGAACTTCTTTAGTTGCAGCAAGGGTGTGAAGGACCCTTTGGAAGTTCCAGAGTTTAGGTGTGATTAGCCTCGAGACGCCTCAGTGGAAATGGGGCTCATCTCGCCTGGAGGGGAGAACCTCCTGGATTTTCTCGAGTTGGGGCAGGTAATCTCGTCTTACAACGGGGACCTCAGGGACCCACTCTGGTGGCCTCAGGAAAGGCCAGTCCCCATGCGAGTTGCTCTGGGGCCTCTCCTGATTCCTCTCCCGTCGATGCGGGGCCCTAAGGCCTTGTGTGGAGTCGGTGCCAGAACCAGACGATTCCTCTCCAGTGCTGACATGGATCTTGGGGTACTTTTGGAGTCTCCCCAGGGGAGTCAGTCCTCGTCTCGAGTGGGGGCATGCACGTGCGCTTTCCTCCCGAGCTGTAGCAGCAGTGTCACGCTTCCCTTCGCGAGGTGAAGGGATCTGTGGCTTTCCCTCGAGGCTTTTCCATGAGGCTTTCCCACGAGGCTTTCCCACGAGGCTTTCCCACAGGGCTGTCCCACGTGCCACCGTGGTGTGTGTCGATCCTCGGCTAGAAAGTCGAGGGGAGTGCAGGGAAAACAGGTTTCCCTGGAATGGACTGAGACATCTGTGGGACTCTGGGAATGGTGGCACGACCCTGGAGTTCCTCTCGCCTTTCCTGTGGAGAGCGCCTCCTCTGGAGATGCGACGGGAATGCGGGGAAATTTTTCCCGACCACGCAGGGAAAGGATCCCTCCTCTCGAGCTATGAGGCGGAAACGGGCGTTCCTCTGGATGTGGGTGGGACTCTCGTGCTTCCCTCTCGAGTGGAGACCGGTATGTCGGGGAACTTCTTGAGTTGCAGCAAGGGTGTGAAGGACCCTTTGGAACGTTCCAGAGGTTAGGTGTGATTAGCCTCGAAGGACGCCTCGCCGAAAATGGGCCTCATCTCGCCTGGATGGGAGAACCTCCTGGATTTTCTCTGAGTTGCGGCAGGTGCTCTCGACTTACGACGGGGACCTCAGGGACCCGCTCTGGTGGCCTCAGGAAAGGCCAGTCCGCCATGCGAGTTGCTCGGGGGCCTCTCGGGATTCCTCTCCCCGTCGACTGCCGGGGCCTAAGACTGCGGGAGCCAGTGTGAGGAAGCCCGCCCGTGACAAGGTTATGAGGAAGGAAGCTGACATACGCAACGCGTGCTCAGACTTCATGGACCCCTCTGGAAATTTTTAAGCATGTACCCCAACAAAAATCTGCGCGGTTTTGTGCTCTGCTTTTTCACTCTTCTGACCTTTTCTGGAAAAAGTCAATTCAGGGCGTTACTCTTCTGCATTTGAAAGAGTGTTCAATCCAAAAACCCTCTGATGGCTTTCTAGCCTGCCTGTAGGACTCGTACAGCTGCGCTTGTGATTGTTTGAGGCCTCCTGACCGCAGGAGGCACAGGAAGCTTAAAACATCCTAGGAATGCAGGAGCTTACCGAGGAGTCAAAATCTTTAGAATAGGACTGATTAAAAGTTTCGTTTTTTGGGTCAATGCTTGCTGCCAAATTTTCATATCCTTTGTTTTTAGATATAGTTGGTATATAGAAAAACAAGTAGTAAGACCTGGTATTAGCAACATTAGATCTTTGAGTTAAGTACCTTCTTTGTTATAGACCCACTGGCCACCTTTGTTCTAATAGAGATGTAACTTTAATGCTTTAAGGAGATGCAGATTAAAGAAAAAACACTTCTGGAGAAACAAAATTAACATTCATTAAGGAAGAAGAGCCAAAAAAGTGTTAAACAAGCCTCTTGGCCAAAAGATAATGTAAATCACCTGAGACCTTTTGTATACAAAATGATATACAGAAAGAATCTGGGTTGCGGAACACTACATAATTTTGTGTTATCCATTGATCTCCATGTTTTATCAAAAGTATAAAAGGCCTTACTGAACAATAAGGAGGAGGCCAGGGGCCGGGGGCCAATTTCTCGGACCAGCTTCTCGAACTAGTCTCTCAGCCTGGTTTCTTGGGACTCTGGCTCCCCCTGTGTCTTTCTCTCTCTTTCTTCTTCTCTACCTTTCCTTCCTCTGCTCTTTACTTTAACTTTCAGGCTGAATCTCCACCTGGAGTGCGGAGGCTCGCCAGGTCTACTTACTTGCCCTGGCTGTTAAGACCCGCACGAAAGGGAGCTAAAGGCAGGCACCCTTAGATATTCAAGCGGGCGCCGGTGGCCCAACGTAGGTGGTGCAAATTGCTTGTCTGGAATTTTTATTGGCCGTCCGCGTAAACCAAGCTATTCAGCCCTCTTCCTCCACTTAATCTTCTTACTACACTATAGTTTCCTAATCTAATCTTACATTAATAAATAAACAAGACTTTCCCACGCCAACGCCGTCCACCCTTCAAATTCCCTGGATCCACCGGGGCTGGACCCCGGCATAAGACCTTGAGTGGAGTCGGTGCCGGAACCTGAGGATTCCTCTCCAGTGCTGACATGGATCTTGGGGTACTTCCTGAGTCTTCCCAGGGGAGTCAGTCCTCGTCTCGAGTAGGGGCATGCACGTGCGCTTTCCTCCCGAGCTGTAGCAGCAGTGTCACGCTTCCCTTCGCGTGGATCAAGGGATCTGTGGCTTTCCCACTAGGCTTTCCCTCAGGGCTGTCCCACGTGCCACCGTGGTGTGAGTCGATCCTCGGCTTGAAAGTCGAGGCAGTGCAGGGAAAACAGGTTTCCCTGGAACGGACTGAGACATCTGGGGGACTCTGGGAATGGTGGCACGACCCTGGAGTTCCTCTCGCCTTTCCTGTGGAGAGCGCCTCCTCTTGAGATGCGACGGGAATGCCGGGGAATTCTTTCCCGACCACGCAGAGAAAGGATCCCTCTCTCGAGCAAGAGGCGAAAACGGGGCTCCTCTGGATGTGGGCGGGACTCTCGTGCTTCCTCTCGAGTGGAGACGGTATGTCGGCGAACTTCTTGAGTTGGCAGCAAGCGTGTGAAGGCCCTTTGGAAATTCTTGAGGTTAGGTGTGATTAGCCTCGAGACGCCTCAGCAGAAATGGGCCTCATCTCACCTGGAGGGGAGAACCTCCTGGATTTTCTCGAGTGGCGGGCAGGTGCTCTCGACTTACGACAGGGACCTCAGGAACCCGCTCTGGTGGCCTCAGGACAGGACCAGTCCCGATGCGAGTTGCTCGGGGGACTCTCTGGATTCCTCTCCCATCGATCCCGGGGCCTAAGAGCTTGTGTGGAGTCGGTGCCTGAACCTGAGGATCCTCTCCAGGGCTGGCATGGATCTTGTGGTACTTCTGGAGTCTCCCCAGGGGAGTCAGTCCACGTCTCGAGTGGGGGCATGCACATGCGCTTTCCTCCCCAGCTCTAGCAGCAGTGTAACGCTTCCCTTCGCTTGGATCGATGGATCTGTGGCTTTCCCTCGAGGCTTTCCACAGGGCTGTCCAACGTGCCACCGTGGTGTGAGTCGATCCTCGGCTTAAAAGTCGAGGCAGTGCAGGGAAAACAGGTTTCCCTGGAATGGACTGAGACATCTGGGGGACTCTGGGAATGGTGGCACGACCCTGGAGTTCCTCTCGCCTTTCCTGTGGAGAGCTCCTCCTCTTGGGATGCGACGGAAACGCCGGGAATTCTTTCCCGACCACGCAGGGGAAGGATCCCTCCTCTCGAGCTAGGAGGCGGAAACGGGGCTCCTCTGGATGAGGGCGGGACTCTCGTGCTCCCTCTCGAGTGGAGACGGGTATGTCGGGGAACTTCTTGAGTTGCAGCAAGGGTGTGAAGGACCCTTTGGAAGTTCCAGAGGTAGGTGTGATTAGCCTCGAGACGCCTCAGCGGAAATGGGCCTCATCTCGCCTGGAGGGGAGAACCTCCTGGATTTTCTCGAGTAGCGGCCGGTGCTCTCGACTTACGACGCGGATCAGGGACCCGCCTCTGGTGGCCTCAGGAAAGGCCAGTCCCCATGCGAGTTGCTCGGGGGCCTCTCGGGATTCCTCTCCCGTCGATGCCGGGGCCTAAGACTGCCGGGAGCCAGTGTGAGGAAGCCCGCCCGTGACAAGGTTATGAGGAAGGAAGCTGACATAAGCAAGGCGTGCTCAGACTTCAGGGACCCCTCTGGAAATTTTTAAGCATGTACCCCAACAAAAATCTGCCGGGTTTTGTGCTCTGCTTTTTCACTCTTCTGACCTTTTCTGGAAAAAAGTCAATTCAGGGCGTTACTTTTCTGCATTTGAAAGAGTGTTTCAATCCAAAAACCCTCTGATGGCTTTCTAGCCTGCCTGTAGGACTCGTACAGCTGCGCTTGTGATTGTTTGAGGCTCCTGACCGCAGGAGGCACAGGAAGCTTAAAACATCCTAGGAATGCAGGAGCTTCCGAGGAGTCAAAATCTTTAGAATAGGACTGATTAAAAGTTTCGTTTTTTGGGTCAATGCTTGCTGCCAAATTTTCATATCCTTTATTTTTAGATATAGTTGGTATATAGAAAAACAAGTAGTAGACCTGGTATTAGCAACATTAGATCTTTGAGTTAAGTACCTTCTTTGTTATAACCCACTGCACCTTTGTTCTATAGAGATGTAACTTTAATGCTTTAAGGAGATGCAGATTAAAGAAAAACACTTCAGGGGAAACAAAATTAACATTCATTAAGGAAGAGAGCCAAAAAGTGTTAACAAGCCTCTTGGCCAGAAGATAATGTAAATCACCTGAGACCTTTTGTATACAAAATGATGTACAGAAAGAATCTGGGTTGTGAACGCTACATAATTTTGTGTTATCCATTGATCTCCATGTTTTATCAAAAGTATAAAAGGCCTTCTGAACAATAAAGGAGGAGGCCAGGGGCCGGGGCCAGTTTCTCGGACCAGCTTCTCGAACTAGTCTCTCAGCCTGGTTTCTTGGGACTCTGGCTCCCCCTGTGTCTTTCTCTCTCTTTCTTCTTCTCTACCTTTCCTTCCCTCTGCTCTTTACTTTAACTTCAGGCTGAATCTCCACCTGGAGTGCGGAGGCTCGCCAGGTCTACTTACTTGCCCTGGCTGTTAAGACCCGCACGAAAGGGAGCTTAAGGCGAGGCACCCTTAGATATTCAAGCGGGCGCCGGTGGCCCAACGTAGGTGGTGCAAATTCCTTGTCTGGAATTTTACTGGCCTTCCGCGTAAACCAACCTATTCAGCCCTCTTACTCCACTTAATCTTCTTACTACACTATAGTTTCCTAATCTAATCTTACATTAATAAATAAACAAGTCTTTCCACGCCAACACCGTCCACCCTTCGAATTTCCTGGATACACCGGGGCTGGACCCCGGCATAAGAACTTGTGTGGAGTCAGTGCCGGAACCTGAGGATTCCTCTCCAGTGCTGACATGGATCTTGGGGTACTTCTGGAGTCTCCCCAGGGAGTCAGTCCTCGTCTCGAGTGGGGGCATGCACGTGCATTTACCTCCCGGGGCTGTAGCAGCAGTGTCATGCTTCCCTTTGCGTGGATCAAGGGATCTGTGGCTTTCCCTCGAGGCTTTCCCACGAGGCTTTCCCACAGGGCTATCCCACGTACCACCGTGTTGTGAGTCGATCCTCGCCTTGAATGTCGAGGCAGTGCAGGGAAAACAGGTTTCCCTGGAATGGACTGAGACATCTGGGGGACTCAGGGAAAGGTGGCACGACCCTGGAGTTCCTCTCGCCTTTCCTGTGGAGAGCGCCTCCACTTGAGATGCGACGGGAACGCCGGGAATTCTTTCCCGAACACGCAGGGAAATGATCCCTCCTCTGAGCTAGGAGGCGGAAACGGGGCTCCTCTGGATGTGGGCGGGACTCTCGTGCTTCCTCTCGAGTGGAGACGGGTATGTCGGGGAACTTCTTTAGTTGCAGCAAGGGTGTGAAGGACCCTTTGGAAGTTCCAGAGTTTAGGTGTGATTAGCCTCGAGACGCCTCAGTGGAAATGGGGCTCATCTCGCCTGGAGGGGAGAACCTCCTGGATTTTCTCGAGTTGGGGCAGGTAATCTCGTCTTACAACGGGGACCTCAGGGACCCACTCTGGTGGCCTCAGGAAAGGCCAGTCCCCATGCGAGTTGCTCTGGGGCCTCTCCTGATTCCTCTCCCGGTCGATGCGGGGGCCTAAGGCCTTGTGTGGAGTCGGTGCCAGAACCAGACGATTCCTCTCCAGTGCTGACATGGATCTTGGGGTACTTTTGGAGTCTCCCCAGGGGAGTCAGTCCTCGTCTCGAGTGGGGGCATGCACGTGTGCTTTCCTCCCGAGCTGTAGCAGCAGTGTCACGCTTCCCTTCGCGAGGTGAAGGGATCTGTGGCTTTCCCTCGAGGCTTTTCCATGAGGCTTTCCCACGAGGCTTTCCCACGAGGCTTTCCCACGAGCTTACCCCACAGGGCTGTCCCACGTGCCACCGTGGAGTGAGTCGATCCTCGGCTTGAAAGTCGAGGCAATGCAGGGAAAACAGGTTTCCCTGGAATGGACTGAGACATCTAGGGGACTCTGGGAATGGTGGCACAGCCCTGGAGTTCCTCTCGCCTTTCTTGTGGAGAGCGCCTCCTCTTGAGATGCGACGGGAACGCCGGGAATTCTTTCCCGACCACGCAGGGAAAGGATCCTCCTCTCGAGCTAGGAGGCGGAAACGGGGCTCCTCTGGATGTGGGGGCAACTCTCCTGCTACCTCTCGAGTGGAGACCGGTATGTCGGGGAACTACTTGAGTTGCAGCAAGGGTGTGAAGGACCCTTTGGAAGTTCCAGAGGTTAGGTGTGATTAGCCTCGAGACTCCTCAGCGGAAATGGGCCTCATCTCGCCTGGAGGGGAGAACCTCCTGGATTTTTTCGAGTTGCGGCAGGTGCTCTCGACTTACGAATGGAACTTCAGGGACCCGCTCCAGTCGCCTCAGGAAAGGCCAGTCCCCATGTGAGTTGCTCGGGGGCCTCTCGGGATTCCTCTCCCGTCGATGCTGGGGCCTACGACCTTGTGTGGAGTCAGTGCCGGAACCTGAGGATTCCTCTCCAGTGCCGACATGGATCTTCGGGGACTTCTGGAGTCTCCCCAGGGGCGTCAGACCTCGGCTCGAGTGGGGGCATGCACGTGCGCTTTCCTCCCGAGCTGTAGCAGCAGTGTCACGCTTCCCTTCGTGTGGATCCAAGGGATCTGTGGCTTTCCCTCGAGGCTTTCCCAAGAGGCTTTCCCACGAGGCTTTCCCACAGGGCTGTCCCACGTGCCACCGTGGTGTGAGTCGATCCTCGGCTTGAAAGTCGAGGCAGTGCAGGGAAAACACGTTTCCCTGGAGTGGACTGAGACATCTGGGGGACTCTGGGAATGGTGGCACGACCCTGGAGTTCCTCTCGCCTTTCCTGTGGAGAGCGCCCCCTCTTGAGCTGCGATGGGAAGGCCAGGAATTCTTTCCCGAACACGCAGGGAAAGGAACCCTCCTCTCGAGCTAGGAGGCGGAAACGGGGCTCCTCTGGATGTGGGCGGGACTCTCGTGCTTCCTCTCGAGTGGAGACGGGTATGTCGGGGAACTTCTTGAGTTGCAGCAAGGGTGTGAAGGACCCTTTGGAAGTTCCAGAGGTTAGGTGTGATTAGCCTCGAGACGCCTCAGCGGAAATGGGCCTCATCTCGCCTGGAGGGGAGAACCTCCTGGATTTTCTCGAGTTGCGGCAGGTGCTCTCGACTTACGACGGGGACCTCAGGGACCCGCTCTGGTGGCCTCAGGAAACGGCCAGTCCCCATGCGAGTTGCTCTGGGGGCCTCTCGGATTCCTCTCCCGTCGATGCTGGCGGCCTAAGACCTTGTGTGGATGTCGGTGCCGGAACCTGAGGATTCCTCTCCAGTGCTGACATGGATCTTGGGGTACTTCTGGAGTCTCCCCAGGGGAGTCAGTCCTCGTCTCGAGTGGGGCATGCACGTGCGCTTTCCTCCCGAGCTGTAGCAGCAGTGTCACGCTTTCCCTTCGCGTGGATCAAGGGATCTGTGGCTTTCCCAGCTTCCGAGGCTTTCCCACGAGGCTTTCCCACGAGGCTTTCCCACAGGGCTGTCCCACGTGCCACCGTGGTGTGAGTCCGATCCTCGGCTTGAAAGTCGAGGCAATGCAGGGAAAACAGGTTTCCCTGGAATGGACTGAGACATCTGGGGGACTCTGGGAATGGTGGCACAGACCCTGGAGTTCCTCTCGCCTTTCCTTGTGGAGAGCGCCTCCTCTTGAGATGCGACGGGAACGCCGGGAATTCTTTCCCGACCACGCAGGGAAAGGATCCTCCTCTCGAGCTAGGAGGCGGAAACGGGGCTCCTCTGGATGTGGGGCAACTCTCCGTGCTACCTCTCGAGTGGAGACCGGTATGTCGGGAACTTCTTGAGTTGCAGCAAGGGTGTGAAGGACCCTTTGGAAGTTCCAGAGGTTAGGTGTGATTAGCCTCGAGACCCTCAGCGGAAATGGGCCTCATCTCGCCTGGAGGGGAGAACCTCCTGGATTTTCTCGAGTTGCGGCAGGTGCTCTCGACTTACGAATGGACTCAGGGACCCGCTCAGTCGCCTCAGGAAAGGCCCAGTCCCCATGCGAGTTGCTCGGGGGCCTCTCGGGATTCCTCTCCCGTCGATGCTCGGGGCCTAAGACCTTGTGTGGAGTCAGTGCCGGAACCTGAGGATTCCTCTCCAGTGCTGACATGGATCTTGGGTACTTCTGGAGTCTCCCAGGGGAGTCAGTCCTCGTCTCGAGTGGGGCATGCACGTGCGCTTTCCTCCCGAGCTGTAGCAGCAGTGTCAGCGCTTCCCTTCCGTGGATCAAGGAATCTGTGGCTTTCCCTCGAGGCTTTCCCACGAGGCTTTCCCACTAGGCTTTCCCACAGGGCGTGTCCCACGTGCCACCATGGTGTGAGTCGATCCTCGGCTTGAAAGTCGAGCAGTGCAGGGAATACAGGTTTCCCTGGAATGGACTGAGACAGTCTGGGGGACTCTGGGAATGGTGGCACGACCCTGGAGTTCCTCTCGCCTTTCCTGTGGAGAGCGCCTCCTCTTGGAGATGCGACGGGAAGGCCTGGAATTCTTGTCCCGACAGACGCAGGGAAAGGATCCCTCCTCTCGAGCTAGGAGGCGGAAACGGGGCTCCTCTGGATGTGGGCCGGAACTCTCGTGCTTCCTCTCGAGTGGAGACGGGTATGTCGGGGAACTTCTTGAGTTGCAGCAAAGGTGTGAAGGACCCTATGGAAGTTCCAGAGTTAGGTGTGAATAGCCTCGAGACGCCTCAGCGGAAATGGGCCTCATCTCGCCTGGAGGGGAGAACCTCCTGGATTTTCTGGAGTTGCGGCAGGTGCTCTCGACTTAATATGGGGACCTCAGGGACCCGCTCTGGTGCCTCAGGAAAGGCCAGTCCCCATGCGAGTTGCTCGGGGGCCTCTCGGGATTCCTCTCGTCGATGCCAGGCCTAAGATCTTGTGAGGTGGGTGCTGGAACCTGAGGATTCCTCTCCAGTGCTAACATGGATATTGGGGGGTACTTCTGGAGTCTCCCCAGGGGAGTCAGTCCCTGGTCTCGAGGGGCATGCAGGTGCGCTTTCCTCCCGAGCTGTAGCAGCAGTGTCACGCTTCCCTTCGCGTGGATGAAGGGATCTGTGGCTTTCCCTCGAGGCTTTCCCACGAGGCTTTCTCATGAGGCTTTCACACAGGGCAGTCCCACGTGCCACCGTGGTGTGAGTCGATCCTCGGCTTGAAAGTCGAGGCAGTGCAGGGAAAACAGGTTTCCCTGGAATGGACTGAGACATCTCGGGGACTTGGGAATGGTGGCACGACCCTGGAGTTACTCTAGCCTTTCCTGTGGAGAGCGCCTCCTCTTGAGATGCGAGGGAACGCCGGAATTCTTTCCCGATCACGAAGTGAAAGGATCCCTCCTCTCGAGCTAGGAGGCGGAAACGGGGCTCCTCTGGATGTGGGCGGGACTCTCGTGCTTCCTCTCGAGTGGAGACGGTATGTCGGATCTTCTTGAGTTGCAGCAAGGGTGTGAAGGACCCTTTGGAAGTTCCAGAAGTAGTTGTGATTAGCCTCGAGAGGCCTCAGCGCAAATGGCCCTGATCTCGCCTGGAGGTGAGAACCTCCTGATTTCTTCTGGAGGCGGCAGGTGCTCTCGACTTTACGACGACCTCAGGCGGACCGCTCTGGGCTGGACCTCAGGAAGCCGGAGTCCTCCATCGAGCTCGCTCGGCGGCCGCCCGCTCCTCTTCCCGTCGATCCGGCCTGAGGGCTCCTAAGATCTCGTTTGGACTCGGTGCCAGAATCCTGAAGGATTCCTCTTCGAGTGATCTCTCT
>NW_017216755.1:0-23220 GCF_001704415.2 Capra hircus | reverse complement strand
TTTCTGAAGTTATTTGCTATTCTCCTGGCCGCAATCTTGATTCAGCTTGTGTGTCTTCCAGACAGCGTTTCTCATATGTACTCTGCATAGAAGTTAAATAAGCAGGGTGACAATATACAGCCTTGATGTACTTCTTTCCTATTTGGAACCAGTCTGTGGTTCCATGTCCAGTTCTAACTGTTGCTTCCTGACCTGCATACAGATTTCTCAAGAGGCAAGTCAGGTGGTCTGGTATTTCCATCTCTTTCATAATTTTCCACAGTTTATTATGATCCACACAGTCAAAGGCTTTGGTATAGTCAATAAAGCAGAAATAGATGTTTTTCTGGAACTCTCTTGCTTTTTCCATGATCCAGACGATGTTGGCAATTTGACTCTGGTTCCTCTGCCTTTTCTAAAATCAGCTTGAACATCTGGAAGTTGATGGTTCACGTATTGCTGAAGCCTGGATTGGAGAATTTTGAGCATTACTTTACTAGCGTGTGAGATGAGTGCAATTGTGTGGTAGTTTGAGCATTTTTTGGCATTGCCTTTCTTTGGGATTGGAATGAAAACTGACCTTTTCCAGTCCTGTGGTATTCCACTGCTGCATTTTTCAAATTTGCTGGCATATTGAGTGCAGGACTTTCACAGCATCATCTTTCAGGATTTGAAACAGCTCAACTGGAATTCCATCACCTCCACTAGCTTTGTTTGTAGTGATGCTTTCTAAGGCCCACTTGACTTCACTTTCCAAGATGTCTGGCTCTAGATTAGTAATCGCATCATCATGATTATCTGGGTTGTGAAGATCTTTTTTGTACAGTTCTTCTGTGTATTCTTGCCACCTCTTCTTAATATCTTCTGCTTCTGTTAGGTCCATACCATTTCTGTCCTTTATCGAGCCCATCTTTGCATGAAACGTTCCCTTGGTATCTCTAATTTTCTTGAAGAGATCTCTAGTCTTTCCCATTCTGTTCTTTTCCTCTATTTCTTTGTACTGATCATTGAAGAAGGGTTTCTTATCTCTTCTTGCTATTCTCTGGAACTCTGCATTCAGATGCTTATATCTTTACCCCCTATCAAATGCTTCTCTGTAAGCCACATACATAGAAACAAGAGGGTCACCTCTGGGCTAATTTCAAATAATGTCAGAACACTAAGTAGAGATGCTCAGCAAGATGTTTAAGATGCCAATATGAACCTTGGAGGGCTGGAGGTTGAGTAAATATTCTTGGCAGAAGACAGAGACTTGCTATCTTCTGTATAATCGCAGCCAATTCTCTTTACCCTTTCTAGACCTTGGAACTCCCATCTGTAGAATGTCCGACTCCTGTTGTATTAAGAAAGCCTCTAACATGTGAAATCTGGCAACACTTCTCATACAGAGCATCTGAAATTAAGGAGATACCATGTGGTGTTTATATAAAATCTTGTTCTAATATCCATGCAATAAGTCCCCAGATGGGAAATGCTATCTTAAGAATAAATATAGCCATGTACAATTTTTACCACCCTTTATGATGGCACGTTTACTCAGTAGTCATATATCAGATATTGAATTTGGTACTTTACTTACAGTGTGTAATTCTTAGAGCATTATGGAAAAGTGATTATTAATCACTCTCATTTTATCAATGAGGAAATTGAGGCTCAGGTTTAATATCTTGCCATAGATCATTCAGCTGATAGGAAACAGAGTCAGAATACCCAAGTCTCTTGAATATTGCCTATGCCTATTATTTTTCCACTGAATTACGTTTTATTTACAATATTCAAATGTTATATGAGAAACAAAGTTGAACATGACATGTTGCTGCCATTAGAAACAATAGTCCAAACATGGAAGCATTTTCTACTGTTATTACAAACACTTATTTAAGTGCCATCTATTTATATTTTAGCTACTTATGATGGAAAACATTTTAAAATGTATCAGCATTTCTACAGTTTCTTCCACAGAGTACATAAGTCAAAATATTATTATTTCTTGGTGATTCAGTCTTATTGTTAAGATGCATTATTAAACTGCATAAGTGTTTTGTTTTATATACCTTGATAATGCTTTATACTTTCTGGGCTTGCATTAAGTAAATTGGACTTCATTCTCTATGGATGGCTGTCATTTTTTCTCTTTCATACTAGTATGCTCTATTGTTTCTACTCTGTTGCTTTATTTTGACTCAAATTATGAGAACTTGATGAGTATTTTAGAATGATTTTAATCTCCCATGAAATAAGCCATTTGGACTCAGCTGCACATCATTGCTACTCAGAGGACCTTTTCATGTGTCTGAGATCACAGTCCAATGCCTCAAATAAGTTTAAATTTAAAGCAACTTGTATCACAACAAGATAAAAAAGAAAGAAAAAGAAATACAGGACTAGACTGTTAAAGGGCTAAGGCTTTTACAGTTTTGTTATATTATTAAATTATCCAGATTATAGTATCCAAGAAGATGCAATAAATTAGGGCCTTATCTGTCTGAAATAAGTATTCAACAGGGTCAGTTTTAATGTGAGTTGGTGACTCAACAGTAAAGAATCCACCTGCAATGCAGGAGACACAGGTTCAATCCTTGGGTCGGGAAGATGCCCTGGAGAAGGCGATGGCAACCCACTGCAGTACTGCCTGGAGAATCCCGTGGATAAAGGAGTCTGGTGGGCTACAGTCCACAGGGTCACAAAGAGTCAGGCATGACTAAAGGGACTTAGCATGCATATACCACGAGTCTGTAGTATGTGCATTTGAAAAGAAAAAGGGATCAACGTTTTGGATAGTACCACAATCAGCCAGAAGGGAAAGCAGGAGTCATGTGAAAAGTGTATCCAGTGGAACTTTACTTTTAAAACTCCAAGCTCCAGACAATAAAGATCAGAAACATTGTTTTGACTGACATGGATCCACAGAAGAAAACAAGAAAGTATTCTGAGGCTTAGGTCCAAACATTTGGGAAAACCCAGATCGGAATATGTGGATATGCATTTTACTTTTTACAAGAGTCCCTGGGTTTGCTCAAAAGTCCTAGCTAGTGATAGGAAATAAAGACAAATCATCTCATTACAGTACCAAAAAAAGTTAGAAGGACATGAGTAACAGGTACTCTCTTCAAGGAGGCTGAGATGGTTTGGGGGCAGTGGAACAGGAAGGCTAATTAGCAAGCAAGGTAGAAGCCCTGCCATTTTGACTGAGTAGATCATTAAGGTAACAACATAGCAAGAATGAAGTTGAGAATCTGATAGGTAGAGTGGACAGTTAATCTAAGCCACAAAACAGATTCTAGTCTCCTCTCCCAGTGAGAGTGGATCTTTCTAGGTTAGTCTGGATTCAGCAACTAGGTAGGGATAAATCCCTGCTTTAATAGTAGAGGTGTTTGCAAATGCTGACAAGTCAGAATAGTTCACTTAAGATCAGATCACATTAATTTCTTCAGTGCTTGAAATGCTTCACCATCTTAATGTTACTTTCAGAATTAGGTCCACCCTCCTTAAAAAGACTCCCCAAGCCTCATCCTTATCTGTTTCTCTAGCCTTAGCCTGTACCACTTTTTACATCACCTTCCACATAGACAAAACTTCCAAATGTTTTTTTTTTTAATCCCACGTTTTCCTGCCTCCAGGCTTGCACATATGCTATTCGCTCAGCCTGGAGGACCCTTAGCAATTCTCTTCCCTTGGATTATTTCGGTTTAAATAATATATTCTCCTTAATCCCCAAAGACCCAGGATGTTTCATTGCTATGTGTTCTTTAGAACATTCTGCACGCCTGCCTGCGGTCTTTGCACACTTCATTGTTACCCTGTTTTTTCTGTATTACTGGCTGCACTGTAAACTGCAAGTGAGTAGAAACCTTATGTTGCCAACAATTTTATCTCCCAAGCTAAGCATAGGTCCTGGCACCTAGTAAACTCTTAATAAATATTTATTATTTAATTAATATTAATAACAGGATGGCTAATGGATGAGCAGGTGGAAGGGAGAATGGATGCAATGGGATAAACAATGCAGACATTTTAGGAGTCATTAGGGTTGTCAGAAAACAAACTCCTCTTGTTATTGTATTAAGAATAAATTGGATTTTTTTCTCAAATCCTAGGACTACTCTAAAAAAACATGGACGATAGTTTTTTCCTTTATGTTTTTCCACTGTGTGTAGTACATAGCAATCTGTGAATACTAAGAACAATCTATTTACAGGTAGAACAATTTTTAACATCAATAAGAACTATATTATCCTTTGTTGTTCAAAAAGGATGTCACATTTCAATATAATGCCTTAGCATTTTCAAGTGAGCTATTTATAATCAATGGGGTAACTTAAAGTAAATGTATTTGAAATGGCTGTTGCTGTGTTATAACTGAACATCACTTTAAAATACATCATAAATCATTTGTAAAGCATTTATACATGCATTACTGTTGTCTCGATATAGCATATTTCTAAATATGTTCATTCTTTAGAACAGTTCTTCAAGTTAAAAAAAAAAAATCTTAAAATAAGATCATTGTCAAAGCCTGTGGAGTATAAATAAGAGTTTTTGAAATCATTCCTGTCTTACCCCACTGAACAATCCCTGAGCTCTTCTAAAGACTTCCACATAGAAACATAGTTAGGCAAAAACTTCTGTTTAAGCCTAGGGCATGGTACTGGTTATTCTGAAAGCCACAAGAAGATAATAACTGTCCATACACATAGAACAAAATTACGGGTAGCAATATGACCCTCAATATTACAGTGACATGTAAAACATGGGATTTTAAGTACTTCAGGTCTTGGAACACACAGTCCTTAGGAGTATCTTCCCCCAAGCAGCTTCCTTCTTTTCTTTACATCTCTGTCCTGAAACATTCAGAATAAACTGAAAGAGTTAGTTATTTCAATTAGGCACAGTGCTCCTAGGCCAAGATGAAAGTAATAAAGCAATGGAGAAAGATGATATAAATATAACATTGATTAGTGAACCATGGTGGCAGATCCATGTTACGTGGTTTTATAATTGACTGGGAATTACTACCTTATTTTGAGAGATGAAGAAACCACAATGCAAAAAGTCTGAGAAATTTGTCTAAGGTCACAACATTTAAAATTTGTAGAGTCTGGACTCAAAATCAGGTTTGAAGATACAGCATGACAGAGTAATAGACAATTGATCATCTAACCATAAGCAACCAGCAACTCATAATACAATGTGTATTACAAAACATGAAACACAACAGTCTTCAGTCATTGGACCTTAAGAGCACAAGCATATTATCCTTGAGAGCTGAGAAATAGGTAGAGAGCTCTACATTCACACTGGCTTTGGGCACTTTCTAAATCACATCACAGGGAATTAGAGGGCAAATAGAACAGCAATCTCACTAAGAAAAGGAAACCAAAATCACAATATGGAGGTGCTGAGGTGGCTTAAAATTACATGTCCAGGTGCCAGAGAGGAAAGAGCTAAGTAAAACAACCTGCATAGGAGTTACTTTAGTCATTGGCCAAAGACTAAGCTATGCAAGCTGAAAACAAGACTCTGTGAGGCTTTGCAGAGAACTGCTACTGGAGACTACAAACTAAAATAAAATTTTGAAGGATGTGTAGTACTGGGAAGCATTTGAATTAGAACCAGTCAGAAATGCTGAAAAAACCAAGGCATTTAGTTAAAATCCCAGAAAGGCTACAGTACAAGCATAGGTTTTCCACAGTTCCTTGAGAAACTTCATTAGATGAGCCCCCAACAAATTCTAAAAGTCTCCACAAAGCATGAGTTCTAACCATGAAAAAATTAACTGCTCTCCATAACAAGGCTCAATATTCTTTAAAGAAAATCTACACTTAAAACAACACATCATCCATAATGAGTAGTATATAATTAAAAAAAAAAAATGTTGCAAAGAAGCAGAATACATGTGACTCATAACCAGGAAAAATGAACAGTTAAGAGAAACAGATTAAGAGACGACTCAGATGCTGGACTTATGATGAAAGGATTATAAAGTACTATTATAAATACATTAAAAATACTAAAAGAATTTATAAATATGCAAACAGAGGATTTCAACAGAGAAAAATTATTAAGAAGAACTAAATGTAATTCTAAATGTAAAGCTACCATATCCTATACTGAATGGGTTTAACAGCAGACTAAGGGAACACCAATAAACTTGAAGACAGGTTAATGGAAATTAAAACATACAGAGGAGGGAAAAACTAAACAGACAAGCAACAACAAACAAAGTGTCCATGTTCAACTACTAGTGAAGACATCAAGTGGTCTAACAAGAAATAGAAAAAAGATTGGGGCAGCAAAAATAAAAGGATGTTGAAAAACGAATCATTAAAAATATTTCAAATTCAATGAAGACATACCAACCCACAAATCCAAGAAAGTTAACAAATATGAAGCAGAATGAACAAATAAAATCACATCTAGGATTATTCTGGTCAAATTGCTAAAAATCAAAGCCAAAGTTAAGGGGGAAAAACAATTTTAAAAGTATCCACACAAAAGGTGACACTTTGCACATAGGGGAACAAATATAATATTATTACTCACTTCTTATCAGAAATAATGTAAATTAGAAGCCAAAAGAATAAAGACATTACAGTACTAGAAAAAAAAAATCACCTAGAATTCTATATCCTACAAAAGTGTCCTTCAAGGATAAAGCCAAAATCATAACATTTCTAGAGAAACAAGATCTATTTGTTTTCAGATAAACAACTGGGGGAATCTATCACCAGATTCTTATGAATCATAAGAAATGTCAAAGAAAATGCTTTAGCCCAAAGGCAAATGATACCAGATGAAAACCAGTTCAGTCAGTTCAGTTCAGTCTTTCAGCGGTGTCCTACTCTTTGAGACCCCATGAATCGCAGCATGCCAGGCCTCCCTGTCCATCACCAACTCCTGGAGCTTGCTCAAACTCGTATCCATCGAGTCAGTGATGCCATCCAGCCATCTCATCCTCTGTCATCCCCTTCTCCTCCTGCCCCCAATCCCTCCCAGCATCAGAGTCTTTTCCAATGAGTCAGCTCTTCGCAAGAGGTGGCCAAAGTACTGGAGTTTCAGCTTTAGCATCATTCCTTCCAAAGAACACCCAGGGCTGATCTCCTTTAGGATGGACTGGTTGGATCTCCTTGCAGTCCAAGGGACCCTCAAGAGTCTTCTCCAACACCACAGTTCAAAAACATCAATTCTTCAGCACTCAGCTTTCTTCACAGTCCAACTCTCACAGCCATACATGACCACTGGAAAAACCATAGCCTTGACTAGATGGACCTTTGCTGGCAAAGTAATGTCTCTGCTTTTCAATATGCTATTACAACTACACAAAACAAATAACAGCTCCAAGGTAAACATACGAATAATTTAAAAGGTTTCACCTTTCGTAATGAGTTTATAACATAACTATCAATAGATACATATATGTCTCACTCCTGCCTGCTCATATTTATGGCAGGATCTACCTGTGCCCAGTGGAGGCTGTGGTGGCCCCACGCTGACAGTTGGCTACAGAAAGAAAGACAAAGATGATTTATTACAGCAACAGATAACAGAAAACAGTAGAACATAAAAGCAGGCCCATAGGGTACCCGACTCATTGGAAAAGACCCTGATGCTGGGAAAGATTTAGGGCATGAGGAGAAGGGGATGACAGAGGATGAGATGGCTGGATGGCATCATCAGCTCAATGGACGTGACTCTGAGCAAACTCCAGGAGACAGTGAAGGACAGAGAAGCCTGGCATGCTGCAGACCATGGGGATGCAAAGAGTCAAACACAACTGAGAGACTAAATAACAAGAGTAGAGAAGTAGGTGGTTGAGGTCTCTCCTCCACTGGGTGCTGGGATTTATACAATCAAAAACCAGAAGCAGAGCTATCTTGATAAAAGATAAAAGGCAGCCAGGAACATGAATGTTATTGCCCTGCTCTGTCCATAAAATTGGTTTGGTGGATATATTCAGTACCTCAACAGTGGATCCACAGTAACAACTACACAACAGAAGGGATGGTATATTCAAGAAACACAGATATTTGAAGCCATTTTTATCCAGGTCAGCAAAAAGAAGCAACTGACTTACATAAGTGTATCCAAATGATTACTGCAGGTATCATATTCACCAGCCTCTCCTGTTATACAAAGTTATGCTTCTGGTTTAAACAACAACAGGCTGTGAAAAAGCATGCTGGATACAGCTGGGTCATATAGAGAAGAAGTATAAGCCTACAAAGATCTTTAGGGCTGATCTGGCAATTTCTCTTGAATTTTATAAAGACTTCTGTTTATTATCATAAGAAATAGCTTGTCAGTTGCTACTGGTCAAACATTTTATCCACAGTTGTATCCCACTTCAGAAACATGGGAAAGACTATTTGAGAACTTGCAAAAACCCGCTTATCTCTGAGACCACGAGTAGAGGGTGATGGGTGTATTGAGGCCATCTCCTCTGTGCACTGAGTAGACATAGCCAAGTGTGTGCCAGTGGTAAGCCTCTATAGTAACTTGGAAATGCATTAATTATGATACAAAAAAAACAGTAGCAATGTGTGTGGGGTACCCACCTATAATTTGCTAGTAGCTGTCAAAATGTAAAGTGTACATATCCCTTGAACCCATTCTTATAGGAATCTTTCTATAAAAATATTAGTACAAGTATGCAGAATATAAGGATATATGAGTTGTCATTGTTTAGTTGCTAAGTTGCGTCCGACTCGTTGCTACCCAATGGACTGCAGCATGCCAGGTTTCCCTGTCCTTCACTATCTCCTGGGACTTGCTCAAACGCATGTCCATTGTGTGGATGATGCCATCCAACCATCTTATCCTCTGTCACCCCCTTCTCCTCTTGCATACTTAACTGTAATAATACTTTGGCACTGAAGCTGTTCACACACAACAGAGATTACCATCTGACAAGGGTGCTATAGTGAGATTCCTGAATCAAATGGGAGATTACACTTCATAATTTCAAAGTTGCTCCCAATCATAATCATAAACTTAATTTTCTCAGCAGTAGGAAGAGTGGGGGGGGGGCAGTAAAGGTAGCAGCAGTGGGGAAAGCCACAATCCCAGAAGTAAGTACTGTGAGCATGGCAGCAAGCAAGTCTGTAGAAACAGGACAGACACACTCAGGAGCAATGGCAAAAATAACTAGTGAACACAGGTATTAAAAAGCAGAGACATCACTTTCCCAACTAAGGTCTATATAATCAAAATTATGGTTTTTCCAGTAGTTATGTATGGATGTGGAGAAGGCAATGGCACCCCACTCCAGTACTCTTGCCTGGAAAATCCCATGGACGGAGGAGCCTGGTGCGCTGCAGTCCATGGGGTCGCTAAGAGTCGGCACGACTGAGTGACTTCACTTTCGCTTTTCACTGTCATGCATTGGAGAAGGAAATGGCAACCCACTCCAGTGTTCTTGCCTGGAGAATCCCAGGGATGGAGCAGCCTAGTGGGCTGCTGTCTATGGGGTCGCACAGAGTCGGACACGATTGAAGCGACTTAGCAGCAGCAGCAGCAGCATGTATGGATGTGAGTTGAACCACACAGAAGGCTGAGTGCTGAAGAATTAATGCTTTTGAACTGTGGTGTTAGAGAAGACTCTTGAGAGTCCCTTGGACTGCAAGGAGATCCAACCAGTCAATCTGCAAGAAAATCAAACCCAAATATTCATTGGAAGGACTGATGCTGAAGCTGAAGCTCCAATACTTTGGCCATTTGATGCAAAGAGCTGACTCACTGGAAAAGAAAAGACCCTGATGCTGGGAAAGATTGAAGGCAGGAGGAGGGGATGACAGAGGATAGGATGGTCAGATGGCATCACTGACTTAAAGGGTGGTTTTGAGCAGGATCTGGGAGATGGTGAAGGACAGGGAAGCCTGTTGTGCTGCAGTCCATTGGGTCACAAAGAGCCGGACATGACTTAGTGACTGAACAACAACAAGCTAGTGGAAGTGCAGGAGGAAACATAGCTGGTATGAGCCTGGTGCATGCTGTTACTGTGTCATCAGTGGCTGTTAACACATTCACGGTGGGTACTGCAAGCATATCCTTGGTAAGTACTTCCAGCATGTTGGTGAAGTTGTCAGTCTTTTCCCAAAGGGAAGCATAAGTGTGGTTACAAAGGGAGAGATCATTGTGCAGGGCATGTTGCAGAAACAGATAAAGGTTCCATAGTGGGACCCCTTGTCTCAGACTTTCAGAATGAAGACTACATGATTTAATGGGATGGGAGTCAGAACGACTCCTGGCTCAATGTTGAAGCCTGTGAAAAAGGGAGAAAAGAAAAGAAAGACAATTCATAACAGAAGGAGTTCTCTATACTACAGGAGGGGTCAAAGTCACTACAAGACACAGGAAGACAAGTTGCATTCTGCAGCTGGTCCACAGCTAGCCATGGAACTACTGGAGGTGACGCGGAAGAAAAAGGCTTTGCATCCCAGGGCCACCAGGCACAGCTTTTCTTACAAAAGCACCAGCTGGAGACCTACAAATTGTTTCACAAGTGAGGGAACAACTAATCTACAACTAGTTCAGGTTCTTCAAGTGAGTAACCTGGTGGGATAAGATCTTTCTTGAGAAAATTTTCAGTCAACCTTACTACAAAATCATTGATTCAAACTCCAATAGAGAGCTTTGCATTGCATCTCAGACTGTTGGGGAGCAACATAGAGGCAATTACATGGACAAGAGACATGAAAGGCTGAATTCCTTGGTAATAACACATCTCAGAGCAAGGAGTCAGTAACCTTTGAAGTCTGTTAAATAGGAAATAAAGCAGGGAGCTGTAATGAAGACAGATTCAGAGATGTATTCCAGGAGAGCTACTTCCAGCTTTCCCTACACAGCCTAAATTTCATAAAAATGAAATGTTCACTTCTGTTTGAATTTTTATATACAACAGTCTAGTAGTAACTTCACAGTAGATTTTGTAGTTTTTAACTCTGCTATAGCCTGAAACACCCTGCTCTAACTGCAGCCGAGATATGATTAGTGATTTACCTTAGTTTTGTTCTGGCTTTTGTTCTCCAAAGATATGGATTTCAAAAAGTCACAGATTTCAGGGTGGAAAAAAAAAATCTCTTCCATTTCCTCTTCTTCGTCCTGAAGTTCTCTGAATACAGATATTTAGCTCTATCCATAGACCAAGGAAGCCTTGGGCTTCCTAGGTGATTCAGTGGTAAAGAATCCACCAGCCAATGCAGGAGAACTCGAGATGTGGATTCAGTCCCTGAGTCAGGAAGATCTCCTGGAGGAGGAAATGGAAAACCATTCTGTCATTCTTGCCTGGAAAATTCCACAGACAGAGGTGCCTAGCAGGCTACAGTCTATGGAGTCACAAAGAATTGGACATGACTGAGCAACTGAGTATGTACATAGATCAAGGAAGGAAAAGACTCATGTCGTAAGAGGATATTCAGAGGAAGAATGGGGAATGACAGTTGTCAGCAGCTTCTGCTGGCAACTGGAGCAGGCTAATCTATTATTTAGACCTAACAATCTCACCCCTAACATATAATTTGAATAAGTTTTAAATGTGTTATAGGGGACAAAAAATATTTACAAGAAAATCGTCTGTAATCACAAAACAACCCCGATTTCCATGAACAGAAATATGAATACATTTGGGTGTGTATATACAGTGGAAAACTATGAAACAATGAAAATGAATAGCAGATATGAAAATAAGCATGAATGGATATGACATAGTGTTGAGTTTACAAAAGTAAATCACAAAATATGTGAGATAAAATTACATTTATAGAACAGTTCAAGAATAAGACCAATGTATTTTTGAGTACATATTCATTAAAACTACAGAAAAAAAGGATAAACAAATATAAAATTCAATTAGTGGTTATCTCTTGAATGAAAAGAAGGAGAAGAAGATGTGATAAAGTAGATATATACACGGCTTCAAACAACATGGGGATTTGTTCTATTTTTTAAGCAAGGTGATAGGTTCATGGGAGTTTATGTTTGTATTATTTCACATTTTCACATCTCTGAAATCAGCACAGTCTTAACACTGTAGCCAGACAGATGGCAGCCAGGATGTAGCTGTCATTACCTTAAGACATTCTCAGCCAATTTCTTTTACTTCTGTTTTCTTCTCTTGTTTTCTCAAGAGTGATACATGTCAAAAAAATCTATTTATAATAGCCTATTTTAATAAATCCAAAATCAAAATTCTAAGTGACAAAAATGACTGAAGCAAAAGTAATAAAAATGTTTTGTACGGTTTTAATACATTTGTGGAAATAAAATGTATGATAATAGCACAGATAATGTGATGGGTAAATATATACATGTGACTTTTACATTGTACTTGAAGTAGCATCATACTAATTCAAAGTTGATGAAAATAAGTTAATAAAGCATAATATAGACCCCTAAGAGGCAGGATCAATATGGTAGAGGGAGGAATCAAAGCTTCTCTCTCCCCATAGCTCCATCACCAATTACATCAGTACTACAACTGTATATAGAACAATCTCATGGTAAATGGACTGAAGATGAGCAAATAAATCTTCAACAAAGGCCATATATATATAAATGCATGGGACATGGACTCTGGTAGAAGGGAAGGAGAAAACATCTAGCTGAGGTCCACGTCCCTAGAAAGTGACCCAGAAAAGAAGGGCATATCACAGGCACAGAGATCCTCCCTGGGAAATGCGAGGGATTTGAGCCATGTATAGACACCCCAGCCCAGGGGTATGACACCAGTAAGACAAGCCCCTTGCTGCTGCTGCTAAGTCACTTCAGTCATGTCCGACTCTGTGTGACCCCACCAATGGCAGCCCACCAGGCTCCGCCATCCCTGGGATTCTCCAGGCAAGAACACTGGAGTGGGTTGCCATTTCCTTCTCCAATGCATGAAAGTGAAAAGGGAAAGTGAAGTCGCTCAGTCATGTCTGACTCTTAGCGACCCCATGGACTGCAGCCTACCAGGCTCCTCTCTCCATGGGTTTTTCCAGGCAAGAGTACTGGAGTGGGTTGCCATTAGCAGACTTGAAAACCAATGGAGATTACCACAGGGCTATGAGAAGCTGAGACTCTGCTAATGAAGGGCATAAGCAAAGACTTGCTTACTCCTAGCACCAGCACAGAAGCAACAGACTGAAAACAGCCTCCCACTCTGGACGGCCTGCCAGGACCACCCCAGTGTGCCCTCAGCTTGCACCAGGCTCCTGCCACAGCCTCTCCTGCTCTGGCACTGCTCCCCACTAAGGTGAAGGTTGCCACGAGAAATGCCTATGTGCACATGCATTCTCCAGGGAAGGAGTGGGCACAGAGACCACCACAGCCTTGGAGTGGGTAGCCATTTCCTTTTCCAGGGAATCTTCCCAACCGAGGGATTGAGCCCGGGTCTCCTACATTGCAAGCAGACTCTTTACCATCTGAGCCAGCAGGGAAGCCCACAAACATGCACACAGTTGGGGAAAAAATGGACATGATAAAGAGTTCAAAAAATAGTTACAGAAATGCTATTTCTATTACTATTTTCTGAATAGTAAAACATAAAGAGAGCTTAAGGGACCTCTGGGAGAATATCAAGCATACAAATATTCACATTATAGGAGTTCGAGAAGGAGAAGAGAGAAACTCATAGAAAAGGTATTTGCTACAATTATGACTAAAACTTTCCTAACCTGATAAAGGAAACAGATCTCCATATCCAGAAAGCACAGAGCCCCAAATAAAGTGAACCCAAAGAGAACAATACAAAGACATATTATAATTAAAATGGCAAAAATTAAAGAGAGAATTTTAAAAGTGGCAAGAGTCACATACAAGGGAACTTTCATAAGAATATCAACTGATTTTACAACAGAAACTTTCCAGGCAAGAGGAGAGTGGAATGATACACATCAAAGTGCTAAAAGGAAAAGAACCTACCATCTAGGATACCCTACTTGGCAAGATTATCACTGAAAGAGAAAGATTTTCCCAGACAAGCCACCGTGAAGCCAACCTTGTAAGAGCAGTTAAAGGGTCTTCTTCAAGTGAAAAAGTAAAAGGATGTAACGTGAAATAAGAAAATAATCAGATTTCGATACTGACCATCTGGTGCTGTCCACGTGTATGTTCTTCTCTTATGTTGTTGGAAGAGAGTGTTTGCTATGACCAGTGCGTTCTCTTAGCAGAACTCTATTAGCCTTTGCCCTGCTTCATTCTGTACTCCAAGGCCAAATTTACCTGTTACTCCAGGTATTTCTTGACTTCCTACTTTTGCATTCCAGTCCCCCATAATGAAAAAGACAATTTTTTTTTTGGCTGTTAGTTCTAGAAGGTCTTGTAGGCCTTTTATAGAACCATTCAACTTCAGCTTCTTCAGCATTACTGGTTGGGCATAGACATGGATTACTGTGATGTTGAATGGTTTGCCTTGGAAACTAACAGAGATTATTCTGTCATTTTTGAGAGTGTATCCAAATACTGCATTTTTAACTCTTCTGTTGACTGTGATGGCTAATCCATTTCTTCTAAGGGATTCTGGCCCACAATAGTAGATACAAGGGTCATCTGAGTTAAAATCACCCATTCCAGTCCATTTTAGTACGCTGATTTCTAAAAGGCTATTGTTCACTCTTGCCATCACCTGTTTGACCACTTCCAATTTGCCTTGATTCATGAACCTAACATTCCAGGTTTCTATGCAATATTGCTGTTTACAGCATCGGATTTCACTTCCACTACCAGTCACATCCACAACTGGGTATTGTTTTTGCTTTGGCTCCATCTCTTCAGTCTTTCTGGAGTTCTTTTTCCCACTGATCTCCAGTAGCATATTGGGCACCTACCGACCTGGGGAGTTCATCTTTCAGTGTCCTATTTTTTTGCCTTTTCATACTGTCCATACTGTTGAAATCAGATTGATTATATTCTTTGCAGCCAAAGATGGAGAAGCTCTATACAGTCAGCAAAAACAAGACAGGGAGCTGACTGTGACCCATATCATGAACTCCTTATTGCCAAAATCAGGCTGCAATTGAAGAAAGTAGGGAAACCCACTAGACCATTCAGGCATGACCTAAATCAAATCGCTTACAATTATACAGTGGAAGTGACACATGGTTTCAAGGGATTAGATCTTATAGACAGAGTGCCTGAAGAAATAGAGATGGAGGTTGGTGACATTGTACAGGAGGCAGTGATCAACACCATCTCCAATAAAAAGAAAAGCAAAGAGGCAAAATAGTTGTCTATTACAAATAACTATGAAAAGAAGAGAAGCAAAGGCAAAGGAGAAGAGGAATGATATACCCATTTGAATGCAGAGTTCCAAAGAACAGCAAGGAGAGATAAGAAAGCCTTCCTCAGTGAACAATGCAAAGAAATAGAGGGGGAAAATAGAATGGGAAAGACTAGAGATCTCTTCAAGAACATTAGAGATACCAAGGGAACATTTCATGCAAAGATGGGCTCGACAAAGGACAGAAATGGTATGGACCTAATAGAAGCAGAAGATATTAAGAAGAGGTGGCAAGAATACACAGAAGGATTATACAAAAAAGACCTTCATCACCCAAATAATCACTCACCAAAAGTCAGATATCCTGCAATGTGAAGTCAAGTGGGCATTAGGAATCATTATTATGAACAAACCTAGTGGAGGTGATGGAATTTCAGTTGAGCTATTTCAGATCCTAAAAGATGATGCTGTGAAAGTGCTGCACTCAATATGCCAGCAAATTTGGAAAACTCAGCCACAGGACTGGAAAAGTTCAGTTTTCATTTCAATCCCAAAGAAAGGCAATGCCAAAGAATATTCAAACTACCACACAATTGCCCTCATTTCACACTCTAGGAAAGTAATGCTCAAAATTCTCCAAGCCAGGCTTGAACAGTATGTGAACCATGAACTTCCAGATGTTCAGGCTGGATTTAGAAAAGCCAGAGGAACCAGAGATCAAATTGCCAACATCTGTTAGATCATCAAAAAAGCAAAAGAGTTCCAGAAAAACATCTACTCCTGCCTTTATTGACCACACCAAAGCCTTTGACTATGTAGATCACAACAAACTGCGGAAAGTTTTTCAAGATATGGGAATAGTAGACCACTTGACCTGCCTTTAGAGAAATCTGTATGTAGGTCAGCAGGCAACAATTAGAAATGGACATGAAACCACAGACTGGTTCCAAATAGGAAAAGGAGTACGTCAAGGCTGTATATTGTCACCCTGCTTAGTTAACTTATATGCAGAGTACATCATGAGAAACGCTAGGCTGGATGAAGCACAAGCTAGAATCAAGATTGCCGGGAGAAATATCAATAACCTCAGATATGTAGATGACACCACCCTTATGGCAGAAAGTGAAGAAGAACTAAAGAGCCTCTTGATGAAAGGGAAAGAGGAAAGTGAAAAGCTTGGCTTAAAGCTCAACATTCGGAAAACTAAGACCATGGCATCTGGTCCCATCACTTCATGGCAAATAGATGGGGAAACAGTGGAAACAATGACAGAATTTATTTTGGGGGGCTCCAAAATCACTGCAGATGGTGACTGCATCCATGAAATTAAAAGACACTTACTCCTTGGAAGAAAAGTTATGAGCAGCCTAGATAGCATATTCAAAAGCAGAGACATTACTTTGCCAACAAAAGTCCGTCTAGTCAAGGCTATGGTTTTTCCAGTAGTCATGTGTGGATTTGATAGTTGGACCCTAAAGAAAGCTGATTGCCAAAGAGTTGATGCTTTTGAATTGTGGTATTGGAGAAGACTCCTGAGAGTCCCATGGCCTGCAAGGAGATCCAACCAGTCCATCCTAAAGGAGATCAGTCCTGAATGTTCATTGGAAGGACTAATGCTGAAGCTGAAACTCCAGTACTTTGGCCACCTGATGCGAAGAACTGACTCATTTGACAAGTCCCTGATGATGGGAAAGATTGAAGGTTGGATGAGAAGGGGATGACAAAGGATGAGATGGATGAATGGCATCATCGACTCAATGGACATGAGTTTGAGTAAACTTCGGGACTTGGTGACGGACAGGGAATCCTGGCGTGCGGCAGTCCATGGGGTCACAAAAGTCGGACATGACTGAGCAACTGAACTGAACGTAAAATAAAGAAAATATAGGGGCTGAAAAGAATCCCACAGGCAAAGAAAATGCATACCAAATGTAGCAGATCAACAACCTAAATAAGAATGAAGGTTAAAAGACAAAAACTATAAAATCAAGTGTAACTATAACAAACAGTTAAGGGATAGGTTTGAAAATATGACACCAAATGTGTTTGAAATTAAATGATGACCAGTTTAAAAACAAATAGATAGCTTTGGTCAACATATATGCCCCATTGTAACCATAAATCAAAAACCTACAATTGATAGTAAAGATAAAGGGAACCCAAATACAACACTAAAGAAAATCATCAAACCACAGGGAAGAGATTAAAAGAATAAATGAATAGACACCACTACAAAAACCAACCAGGAAACAAGTAACAATATGGCAATCAGTACATATCTATGAATAATCACTTTCAACGTCAATGGAGTAAATATGTTATCAAAAGACACAGAGTAGCTGACTGGATTAAAAAATGACCTATCTATATGCTGCTTACAAAATATTCACTTCAGAGCTAAAGACAGAAATGAAGGAATGGAAAAAGATATTTTATATAAATGGACATAAAAAAAGCTAGTGTAGCAATACTTATCACACATAGTAGAATTTAAAACAAGACCACAGAAAAGGACAAAGAAGGACATTATATAATGATAAAGTAACCAATATCCAACAAATTGGATTTAACATTTGTAAACATATATGCACCTAATATAGGAGAACTTAAATATATAAACCAAACATTAATAGGCATAAAGGAAGAAATTTAGAGCTATATATTTAGAGCAATATACCAGGAGACTTTACCACACCCCTTACATCAATGAAAAGATCATGCAGACTGAAAATAAAAAAAGGAAACAGTGATCTTAAATGACACATTAGACTAAATGGGCTTAATAGATAACTCGAGGACATTTCATCCCAAAACAGCACAATACATATTTTTTTTCAAGTGCACAGGGAAGGTTCTCCAAGATAAACCTCATGATAGGCCAAAAAACACATCTCAATACATATAAAAAAGCTGAAATTATATCAAGCATTCTTCCTAGACACAACAGTTTTAACCTGAATATCAATTATAGGAAGAAAAATGGAAAGAACACAAGCACGGGGAAACTAACAACCTCCTACTAAAAAGCGAATAGGTCAACAAAGATATCAAAGAAGAAATAAGAAAACACCTTGAGACAAGGAAAATAAACACAACTTTCCAACATCTATGAGATGGAGTGAAAGCAGTTTTAAGAGGGAAGTTTATAGCGATACAAGCCTACCTTAAAAAAAAAAAAAAAAACCAACTCAAGTAAATAATCTAATTTAAAAATCTAAAGAAGTTAGGAAATGAAGAATGAACAAAGCTCAAAGTCACCAGAAGGAAGGAACAATAAAGATCAGAGTGAAAATAAGGGAAGAAAAGAGAAGACACCCCCCCCCAAAAAAAAATAAACATCAATAACAACAAAAGAAATTACAACCAATATCACAGAAATACAATCATAATAGAAGACTCTGAATAGTTATATACCAATCAGTTGGATGAGCTATAAAAAACCGGATATATTCCTAGCTATATACACTCTTCCAAAGCTGAATCACATAGAAACAGATAATCTGAACAAAAAGTACAAAATGTTATTAGTATAGAAATTGAATCAGTAATCAAAAAACTCTTGACAAATGGAAGTCCAGGGCTGGTCTCACAGAGGAATTCTACCAAAGAAAAGTTGATACCTATCCTTATCAAATTATTTCAAAAAAAGCTGAAAAGGAAGGGATAATTTCAAACTCATTTTATAAGGCAAGCATTACCCTTATGATGATGCTGTGAAAGTGCTGCCACTCAATATGCCAGCAAATTTGGAAAAATCAGCAGTGGCCACAGGACTGGAAAAGGTCACTTTTCATTCCAATCCCAAAGAAAGGCAATGCCAAAGAATACTCAAACTACCTCACAATTGCACTCATCTCACACGCTAATAAAGTAATGCTCAAAATTCTCCAAGCCAGGCTTCAGCAATACGTGAACCGTGAACTTCCAGATGTTCAAGCTGGTTTTAGAAAAGGCAGAGGAAACCAGAGATCAAATTGCCAACATCCACTGGATCATGGAAAAGCAAGAGAGTTCCAGAAAAACATCTATTTCTGCTTTATTGACTATGCCAAAGCCTTTGACTGTGTGGATCACAATAAAGTGTGGAAAAATTCTGAAAGAGATGAGAATACCAGACCGCTTGACCTGCCTCTTGAGAAACCTATATGCAGGTCAGGAAGCAACAGTTAGAACTGGACATGGAAAACAGACTGGTTCCAAATAGGAAAAGGAGTCCGTCAAGGCTGTATATTGTCACCCTGCTTATTTAAATTCTATGCAGATTACATCATGAGAAATGCTGGGCTGGATGAAGCACAAGCTGGAATCAAGATTGCTGGGAGAAATATCAATAACCTCAGATATGAAGATGATACCACCCTTATGGCAGAAAGTGAAGAGGAACTAAAAAGCCTCTTGTTGAAACTGAAAGAGAAGAGTGAAAAAGTTGTCTTAAAGCTCAACATTTAGAAAACAAAGATCATGGCATCTGGTCCCATCACTTCATGGGAAATAGATGGAGAAACATTGGAAACAGTGTCAGACTTATTTTGGGGGGCTCCAAAATCACTGCAGATGGTGACTGCATCCATGAAATTAAAAGACGCTTACTCCTTCAAAGGAAAGTTAAGATCACCCTAGATAGTATATTCAAAAGCAGAGACATTACTTTGCCGACTAAGGTCCGTCTAGTCAAGGCTATGATTTTTAAAGTGGTCATATATGGATGTGAGAGTTGGACTATAAAGAAAGCTCAGCACTGAAGAATTGATGCTTTTTGAAGTGTTGTGTTGGAGAAGACTCTTGAGAGTCCCCTGGACTGCAAGGAGATCCAACCAGTCCATTCTAAAGGAGATCAGTCCTGGGTGTTCATTGGAAGTTCAGTTCAGTTCAGTCGCTCAGTCGTGTCCGACTCTTTGCGACCCCATGAATTGCAGCACACCAGGCCTCCCTGTCCATCACCAACTCCCGGAGTTCGCTCAGACTCATGTCTATCAAGTCAGTTCATTGGAAGTACTGATGCTAAAGCTGAAACTCCAATACTTTGGCCACCTCATGTGAAGAGTTGACTCATTGGAAAAGATTCTGGTGCTGGGAGGGATTGTGGGCAGGAGGAGAAGGGGACGACAGAGGATGAGATGGCTGGATGGCATCACTGACTTGATGCACATGAGTTTGAGTGAACTCCAGGTGTTGGTGATGGACAGGGATTCCTGGCGTGCTGTGATTCATGGGGGTCGCAGAGTCGGACACGGCTGAGTAACTGAACTGAACTGAAAGCCAGATAATGACAACTGGAAATAAGTGAGGAAAATTAAAACATATCAAAAGCCATTTTGACAAAACCCACAGATAGTATTATACTTAATGGTGAAAAGCTGGACATTTCTCCTCTAAGATTAGGAACATGAGAAGCATGTCCACCTTCACCATTTCCATTTAAACACAGCATTGAAAATGATACTCAACAGGCAATCAGACCAGAATCAGAAATAAAGACATCCAGATTTGGAGGAAAGAAGTAAAAATGTCAGTGACATGATATTTTTTTATATTTATATGTATATGTATATATATAATATATATAAAATAGAAAACTTTAAAGACTCCAGTATAAAACTATTTAGAGTAAATGAATTCATTGAAGCTGCAGAATATAAGACTAATATATAGAAATCTGTTGTCTTTCTATACACTAATGATAAACTTTCAGAAAGAAAAATAAATAATCCCATTTATCACAGAGGTGAATGATCTATACTATGAAAAACTATGTAACATAGATAAAGGTAATTGAAGATAATACAAATAAGGTACCCTGTGTTCATGGATTGAAAAAAAAATGGTTTTGTTAAATGTCTACACTATCCAAAAGCAATCTACAGATTCAGTGCAATTCTTATCCAAATACCTAGGATATTTTTCATAGAATTAGAACAAATAATCCTTGTATGTGTGTGTCCGTTAGTTGCTCAGTCATCTCCAACTCTTTGTGACCCCATGGACTGTAGCCCACCAGGCTCCTCTCTCCATTTAATTCTCCAGGCAAGAATACTGAGGTGAGTTGGCATTTTTTTCTGCAGGGGATCTTCTTGACCCAGGGACTGAACCCAGGTCTCTTGCACTGCAGGGAGATTCTTTACTGTTTGAGCTACGTGGGAAGCCCTTGCATGCAATCACAAAACACTCAAAAAAGCCAAAGCCATCTCAAAAAAAAAAAAAAAAGTAGGCATCATGTCACCCAACGAGACTATACAACTAAGCTACAGTAATCAAGCAGTATGGTACTGGCTCCAAAAGCAGATATATAGATCAACAGAACAAAATAGAGAACCAAAAACAAATCTACACACATATGGTCAATTAATCTATGGCAAAGAAGGCAAGAATAACCAATGGGGAAAAGCTAGTATCTTTAAAAAATGAAATTAAAATATTTCCTCACACCATATGCAAAAATAAACTCAAAATATATTAAAGATATAAGACCTGAAACTACAGAATTCCTGGACAGAAGCATGGACAATGCTCTCTTTGATATAGAACTTGGCAATATTTTTTGAATCTCCCTCCTCACGCAAGGGGAACAGATGCAAAAATATACAAATGGAACTACATCAAACTAAAAAGCTTTTGCACAGTGAAAGAAACCATAAACAAAATGAAAAGAAAACCTACAAGGTAGGAGAAGATATTTTTCAAATGACATATCTGATAAGGGGTTAATAGCCAAAATATACAAATTCATGTAACTAAACATATCAAAAAAGCACACCACAATTATAAAATGTGCAGAGGATGTGAAGATCATTTTCCCAAAGAAGACATGTAGATCAGCAATAGGCATATGACAAGATGTTGCTTCACCAGGGACATGTAAATCAAAGCCACAATGAGATATCATGTTATACCTACAGAATGGCTATCATCCAAAAGATGAAAAATAATTAGTGTTGGCAAGGAGTGGAGAAAAGGGAACCCAAGAATACTGATGGTGGGAATGTAAATTGGAACAACTACTATGAAAAAAATATGAAGTTCCAAAGAAATTAAAAATAGAACTACCATACAATCCAGCAATTCTTCCTCTGTTTATATACCTGTAGAAAACAAAAATACTATTCAAAAATATATAGGGACCTCCATGTTTACAGTAATGTTATTTACAATACTCAAGATATGTAAGTGACCTGAGTGTCCATCAACAGTTTAATGGAAAAAGACACATCACACACACACACAATGGAGTATTACTGAGTTATTAAAAATAGACATGGATTTTCCTGGCCCAGTGTGGGGCACACAGGTTTGATCCCTGGTCTGGCAGGATCCTAACATGCTGCAGGGCAACTAAGCCCATATGCCACAACTACTGAGCCTGCGCTCCAGCGCCTATGCTCTGCAACAGAAGGAGTCCACACAATGAGAAACCCAAGGACTCACAGCCCCTCCTTGCTGCAACTCGAAAAAGCCTGTATGCAGCAAAGAAGATCCAGTGGAACCAAAACTAAATAAACATACAAATAAAATTTTAAAAATAGCCCTAAAATTTTGCCATCTGCAACAACATGGGTGACCTGGAGGATATTATGACCAGCGAAATAAGTCAGACAAAGAAATACAAATACCATATGTCTTTACTTATATGTGGAATCTAAAAACTAGAAATGAACAAATATAACAAAATAGAATCAGAACTCAAAGAGGAGAAACTAGTGGTTACCTAACCAGCAAGGAGAGGGATTATGGGAGAGGCAATATAAGGAAAGGGGACTGAGAGGTACACACTATTAGATATAAAATAAAAGGATATAATGTATAGAGATTAAAGTCAATGTTTCATATGGAGGATAATCTATAAAAGTCACAGATGAACCATCCAATATTGTAAGTTGATTATACTAAAAAAAAAAAAAAAAAAATCCTAAACCATCATTTTTAAAAAACCAAACTTCTACCCAAAAATGTCAATGGAAGAAATAATCAAATAAAAATACTTAATAAAGATCAGGTAGAAAGGGACAATAAAGGAAAAATTAAACAAAAACAAAAAGCAAAAATTATAA
>NW_017216754.1:0-12983 GCF_001704415.2 Capra hircus | reverse complement strand
CCCACTCGAGACTACGACTGACTCCCCAGGGAAGACTCAGGACGTACCCCAAGATCCATGTCAGGACTGGAGAGGAATCCTCAGGTTCCGGCACCGAGTCCACACAAGGTCTTAGGCCCCGCATCGACAGGAGAGGAATCCCGAGAGGCCCCGAGCAACTCGCATGGGAAATGGCCTTTCCTGAGGCCACCAGAGCATGTCCCTGAGGTCCCCGTCGTAAGTAGAGAGAAACTGCCGCAACTCGAGAAAATCCAGAAGGTTCTCCCCTCCAGGCGAGATGAGGCCCATTTCCAATGAGGCCTCTCGAGCTAATCACACCTAACGTCTGGAACTTCCAAAGGGTACATCACCCACTTGTTGCAACTCAAGAGTTCCCCGACATAACTCTCCACTTGAGAGAAAGCTCGAGCCTCCCGCCGACATCCAGAGGAGCCCCGTTTCCGCCTCCTAGCTCGAGAGGAGGGATCCTTTCCTGCGTGTTCGGGAAAGAATTCCCGGCGTTCCGTCGCATCTCAAGAGGAGGCGCTCTCCCACAGGAAAGGCGAGAGGAATTCCAGGGTCGAGCCACCATACCGCAGAGTCCCCCAGATGTCTCAGTCCATTCCAGGGAAACCAGTTTTCCCTGCACTGCCTCGACTTTCAAGCCAAGGATCGACTCACACACGGTGGCACGTGGGACAGCCCTGTGGGAAAGCCTCGTGGAAAGCCTCCTGCAAAAACCTCGATGAAAGCCACAGATTTCTTCATCCACGCGACGGAAAGCATGACCTGCTGCTACAGCTCGGGAGGAAAGTGCACGTGCATGACCTAAGTCGAGACGAGGACTGAATCCCCGGTGGAGACTCCAGAAGTACCCCAAGATCCATGTCAGCACTGGAGAGGAATTTTCAGGTTCCGGCAGCTCCACACAACGTCTTAGGCCCCGGCATCGACGGGAGAGGAATCCCGAGAGGCCCCCGTGCAACTCGCATGGGGACTGGCCTTTCCTGAGGCCACCAGAGCGGGTCCTTGAGGTCCTCGTCTTAAGTCGAGAGCACCTGTGGCAACTCGAGAAAATCCAGGAGGTTCTCCCCTCCAGGCGAGATGAAGCCCATTTCCGCGGAGGCGTCTCGAGGCTAATCAACCTGGCCTCTGGAATTTCCAAAGGGTCCTTCACACCCTTGCTGCAACTCAAGAAGTTTCCCACGTACCCGTCTCCACTCGAGAGGAAGCACGAGAGTCCTGCCCACATCCAGAGAAGCCCCGTTTCCGCCTCATAGCTCGAGAGGTGGAATCTTTCCCTGCGTTGTCGGGAAAGAATTCCCGGTGTTCCGTTCGCATCTCAAGAGGAGGCGCTCTCCACAGGAAACACGAGGGGATCTCCAGGGTCGTGACACCATTCCTGAGTGCCACAGATTTCTCAGTCTATTCCAGGGAAACCTATTTTCCCTGCATTGCCTCGACTTTCAAGCCGAGTATCCACTCACACCACGGTGGCACGTGGGACAGCCCTGTGGGAAAGCCTCGTGGGAAAGCCTCGAGGAAAAGCCACAGATCCTAGATCCACGCAAAGGGAAGTGTGACAATGCTGCTACAGCTCGGGAGGAAAGCGCACGTGCATGCCCCCACTCGAGACGAGGACTGACTCCCCTGGGGAGACTCCAGAAGTACCCAAAGACCATGTCAGCACTGGAGAGGAATCCTTAGGTTCCGGCACGGACTCCACACAAGATCTTAGGCCGAGGCATCGATGGGAGAGGAATTCCGAGAGGCCCCCAAGCAACTCGCATGGGGACTGGCCTTTCCTGAGGCCACCAGAGCGGGTCCCTGAGGTCCTCATCCTAAGTCGAGAGCACCTGCCGCAACTCGAGAAAATCCAGGAGGTTCTCCCCTCCAGGCGAGATGAGGCCCATTTCCGCAGAAGCGTCTCGAGGCAAATCACACCTAACCTCTGGAACTTCAAAGGGTCCTTCAAAACCCTTGCTGCAACTCAAGAAGTTCCCCCACATACACGTCTCCACTCGAGAGGAAGCACGAGAGTCCCGCCCACATCCAGAGGAGCCCCGTTTCCGCCTCCTAGCTCGAGAGGATGGATCCTTTCCCTGCGTGGTCGGGAAAGAATTCCCGGCGTTTCCGTCGCAACTCAAGAGGAGGCGCTCTCCACAGGAAAGGCGAGAGGAACTCCAGGGTCGTGCCACCATTCCCAGAGTCCCCAGATGTCTCAGTCCATTCCAGGGAAACCTGTTTTTCCCTGCACTGCCTCGACTTTCAAGACGAGGATGGACTCACACCACTGGCACGTGGGACAGCCTGTGGGAAAGCCCTCGTGGAAAGCCTCGTGGGAAAGCCTCGAGGGAAAGCCAACAGATCCCTTGATCCACGCGAAGGAAATCGTGACTCTGCTCCTACAGCTCGAGAGGAAACCGCACGTTCATGCCCCCACTCGAGACGGACTGACTCCCCTGGGGAGACTCCAGAAGTACCCCGATCCATGTCAGCACTGGAGAGGAATCCTCAGGTTCCGGCACCTGCTGGGAGCCAGTGTGAGGAATCCTGCCCATGACAAGGTCATGAGGAAGGAAGCTGACATATGCAAGGCGTGCTCAGACTTCAGGGACCCTCTGCAAATTCCTAAGCACGTACCCCAACTAAAATCTGCCGGCTTTTGTGCTCTGTTTTTCCACTCTTCTGACATTTTCTGGAAAAATTCAATTCAGGGCTTTAGTCTTCTGCATTTGAAAGAGTGTTTCAATCCAAAAACCCTCCGATGGCTTTCTAGCCTGCCTGCAGGACTCGTACAGCTGCGCATGTGATTGTTTGAGGCTCCTGACCACAGGAGGCACAGGAAGCTTAAAACATCCTAGGAATGTAGGAGCTTCCGAGGAGTCAAAATCTTTAGAATAGGACTGATTAATGGTTTCATTTTTTGGGTCAATGCTTGCTGCCAAATTTTCATATCCTTTATTTTTAGATATAGTTGGTATATAGAAAAACAAGTAGTAGACCTGGTATTAGCAACATTAGATCTTTGAGTTAAGTACCTTCTTTGTTATATCCCACTCCACCCTTTGTTCTATAGAGATGTAACTTTAATGCTTTAAGGAGATGCAGATTAAAAAAAAAAAAAACACTTCAGGGGAAACAAAATTAACATTCATTAAGGAAGAGAGCCAAAAAGTGTTAACAAGCCTCTTGGCCAAAAGATAATGTAAATCACCTGAGACCTTTTGTATACAAAATGATATACGGAAAGAATCTGGGTTGTGAACGCTAACATAATTTTGTGTTACCCATTGATCTCCGTGTTTTATCAAAAGTATAAAAGGCCTTCTGAACAATAAAGGATGGGGGCCAGTTTCTCGAACTAGTCTCTCGGCCTGGTTTCTTGGGATTCTGGCTCCCCCCATGTCTCTCTCTCTCTCTTCTTCTCTCCCCTTCCCTCTCTCTGCTGTTTACTTTAACTTCAGGCTGAATCTCCATCTGGGGCGCGGAGGCTCGCCAGGTCTACTTACTTGCCCCGGCTGTTAAGACCCGCACGAAAGGGAGCTTAAGGTGAGGCAACCCTTAGATATTCAAGCGGGCGCCGGTGGCCCAACGTAGATGGTGCAAATTCCTTGTCTGGAATTTTATTGGCCTTCCGCGTAAAACCAAGCTATTCAGCCCTCTTCCTCCACTTAATCTTCTTACTACACTATAGTTTTCTTAATCTAATCTTACATTAATAAACAACAAGTCTTTCCACACCAACGCCGTCCACCCTTCGAATTCCCTGGATCCACCGGGGCTGGACCCGGCAAGTGGTGCCCGGAACAGGCTATTCGAAGGTAGGTTCCTCGGAGCAAAAGCTCCCCCCGGAGCACTTCTCTGTTGCTCCCCCCGGAGCACTCTTCTGTTGCTCCCCCCGGAGTGACTTAATCACTCCCCCCCGGAGTACTTTCGGGTACTCCCCAGTGTTGAGTGTTCGGTGACGGCTAGGACCCCACTCAGGGGTGGCCGCGGACGCCCCTGTAGGATAGACAGGGTGAGGACGAGTGGGAAGTGTTCAAGGGTTTAAGAGAAAACCTGGTGCTCTAAGAGGTTGAAAAGAAACCTGCTATCTTAGGGTTTAAAACAAAACCCCCTTGGCTAAGGTAAAACCTTTTTGTCAAGGCAGACTTTTTCTATAACTCTTAATTTTCTGACACGGGTAACAATGACTCAAAACAATGACACCTCTTATACAAGTAATTTTGTAACTGTTAAACAAAAAAGACAAATTAAAGATTAAAAGGCTCGTGTTACGAGACCAATGTCCTTGGTTTCCAGAAAAGAGATTTAGATACTTGGATAAAGGTAATAAAACAGCTAAAAACTAATTATACTTTGGCATGGGCCTGTTAAATGCTTTTGCTCTGTTAAAATATTATTACAAATGTTCTGGACCCCCCGTCATGAGGCTGTTAGTTAGATAGCCTATGGGAGAGAACCTATAGCAGTGGATCGTAGTGGGTCTCCACCTATTACGCAGATCATATTTTCTGCCATTGGCAAACAAAAGTAGAGAGACTGTACTCTTCCTCCCGAGGAAGGAGGGTGCTTATAGGACGCAGCGGCCGAGCGCCCTGGAGAGCCCCCTCCCCCTCTACACAAACCAAACCTTTTAAAAGAGTTGTCTTATTTAAGGCGACCACTGCAACCTCTGCTTGCGCCTCCCCAGGGCTTAAGAACTCCCCACTTTATATCCAAAGCCTCCCAGAACATTGCTTAAGTTTGAAAACGATAGTGACAATATTTTTGAGCAAAAGGAGCTTTTAAAACAGAGCTTGTTTCCTTGCATAAAATCCCCTCAGGAGGGGCCTCACCCAACAAAAAAAAGAAAAAGGAAGAAAAACAGGAAAAAAAAAAGAAAAATATTCGTAATAAAAAGGACTTAACAAATGCAAAATGTTTCTCTTGAGGCCAAATAGAACATTTTTTGCCAAAAATGTCTTGCTAAACAGAGATAACAAGCCGTACCAAAACAACCCCAGGTAGCTCAGGCCTGGACCTCCAGTTCCACCACCTTAATAATAATAGCTCCTGACTCAGATTCCAGTGGCTAGTCCCTGCCTGAGGACATTGTAAGACTTGTGCTGGGCATAGCTTGCTTTCTTTTCAAAAAATTTCGGTAGTGTCTTGTGTAGTAAATCTGATTATACTAAAAAAAAATTGAAGTTTTGATATTGCCACCTGCTAAAACTGTGCAATTTAAAATTAAAAAATAGCACAGCTTTTGCTTTTACCTTATTACCAGACAGAAAAACCAGACAAAAAAAGCCCCAGAGGATCTAGATCTAGCTTTTTGGGTGCAAAAAATTGCAGCTTCTAGGCCTTTAAAAGATTTTTTAAAGATATAAAATGTCATGGCTGTTAGACAATAGACAAGACGTTTCTTACATTGCTGAGAGACTAGCGCAGCTCCTGGACAACATATACTACTGAAAAGGAGTTGGTGGGATTAGAAAAGGTGGTATGCAGGATAAAAAATGCTATAGAGTAAGAGGTGAGAGAGAGTTTAAAACCTTGGTGAATAGTGAGCTCCCGTTGCTGGAAGTATTCAAGCAAAGATTAAATGGTTACTTGTCATCTAAAAGGCTATAGACCAGATTTGGGTTATAAAAAGATCATTAAAAAAGCTTTCTTGCTTCTTATATTTGGGTCTGCCAAAAGTTTTAAAACTGATAATGTCCTTTTAAAGCTGCTGAGAGATTGTTTACTAACTTTAAATGATTTCCAAAAATTATTAGGTGATATTAATTGGATATGCCACATTTAAAAACTGACTTTTGTAGATTTAAAGCCTTTTGTTTGATTGCTGAAAAATAACAATCCTAATCCAGTTCTAAGAAAAAGTTGACTAGTGTGACACAGTTGGCTTTCGTTAAAGTGAATGAGGCTTTAAATGATCAGTTAATTAAGATTAATATTGCCAAAAAAGGAGATTAAATTATTCTTGCCACAAAATGTATACCTACAGGATGCTTGTGACAAGAAGGCCCATTGGTTCCATCTAATGACCCCCCAAAAATAGTTTTATCTTATCCCAACTTGGTGGAACAATGGCCTCTGCCTAAGAAAAAATTACTGACATATTAATTTAAAAGATTAATTCAAGCATACTGATTTATTAAATTGTTCAGTAAAGAGCCATCAAAAAATTGTAATTCCATATAACAAAAAACAACTTGATGCTTTTCAAATGTTTGCTGATTGGCAGATTGCTATAGGAAATTCTTGTGATCAGATCTTGCATCATTTACCCTCACGTGCTTTGTTAATTCAAAAATTAAAAAAGGAGAAATTAAGTTATAGTTTTCCCCCATCAGATTTTACAACATGTTCTCTTTGTAATAAGTTAAATGCTGATTCGTTTGGAACAGTAAAATAAAAAGCCATTGGTAAAGCAAAAAGATCTCCAGATAACAAAAAGATCCCGACCCAGAATTTGCTGCGGGTCGAGGAAGTGTTTATATTTTTTCCACAGGGTGCAGATTCGTCAATTTGGATCCCGGACAGACTGATTCGCCACAAAAGAAAAAGGGAACTTCTCTGCCGCCACCGCCGGCGGGAAACAGCCGTGCACCAAAAGCTGCGGGCGGGGCCAGCCTGACTGACGGAACCCAGTGCACCGCACTCGCCAGCCCCCGTTACAGCGCCAGTGTCAGAGGGCGGGTGAAGGCCGCTGCTCCCACCGGCAGAAGAAGGCAAAAGAAACATCAAGATCCCGGCGGGACTAACAGCTGCTGCAGCGCAAACTCCAACCAGAAAAATGACTCTATTTACTCTATTTTGGCTTGTCTATCCTCTCCTTATGTTCTTCTTTTCACCAATGATTCCAGAAAACTTAACGTACCTAATGTAGGCAACTTGTGAACCATGGATGTTTTCATCTTGTTTAACTCCTCAAAGTAATGTCTGCTCTTTTGTGGTTTTAAAGATGTCCTGTAACTGTAACAAACTTATTGATATGATTAATTATGTTCTTGCTGTGTTACAATAACTGTTATTGTTACTATGGCAGCGGTCATTGACTCAACAAGTGTAAATGCCCAATATGTTAAAAAATCAAGTTTTAGGTGTTTTGGAACAGCTCAGATATTAGTTTAGACTTAGGGAAACTGCATAACCAGATTCAGACCTTGGAAACACTCCCGATTAGATTTTACCACCGCAGGAGAAGCCAATGACTTTTTCCACACTTTCTCTAACTTCATTTCTGGAAAAGACTATTCTGTCTACTCTTTATAATCTTGCTCCTCGTAATCATTCTTCCCTGTATTGTCTAGATTCTTCGGCAGAGCATTCGGAATCTCGCGACCGAACTGCACCTGATTTTAAACAAAATAATTAATTATTTAAAATAAAAAGGGTGAGATGCTGGGAGCCAGTGTGAGGAATCCCGCCCGTGACAAGGTCATGAGGAAGGAAGCTGACATACGCAAGGCGTGCTCAGACTTCAGGGACCCCTCTGGCAAATTCCTAAGCACGTACCCCAACAAAAATCTGCCGGGCTTTTCTGCTCTGCTTTTCCACTCTTCTGACATTCTCTGGAAAAAGTCAAATCAGGGCTTTAGTCTTCTGCATTTGAAAGAGTGTTTCAATCCAAAAACCCCTCCGATGGCTTTCTAGCCTGCCTGCAGGACTCGTACAGCTGCGCATGTGATTGTTTGAGGCCTCCTGACCGCAGGAGGCACAGGAAGCTTAAAACATCCTAGGAATGTAGGAGCTTCCGAGGAGTCAAAATCTTTAGAATAGGACTGATTAAAGGTTTCATTTTTTGGGTCAATGCTTGCTGCCAAATTTTTCATATCCTTTATTTTTAGATATAGTTGGTATATAGAAAAACAAGTAGTAGACCTGGTATTAGCAACATTAGATCTTTTGAGTTAAGTACCTTCTTTGTTATATCCCACTGCACCTTTGTTCTATAGAGATGTAACTTTAATGCTTTAAGGAGATGCAGATTAAAAAAAAACACTTCAGGGGAAACAAAATTAACATTCATTAAGGAAGAGAGCCAAAAAGTGTTAACAAGACTCTTGGCCAAAAGATAATGTAAATCACCTGAGACCTTTTGTATACAAACTGATATACCGGAAAGAATCTGGGTTGTGAACGCTACATAAATTTTGTGTTACCCATTGATCTCCCGTGTTTTATCAAAAGTATAAAAGGCCTTCTGAACAATAAAGGATGGGGGCCAGTTTCTCGAACTAGTCTCTCGGCCTGGTTTCTTGGACTCTGGCTCCCCCCATGTCTCTCTCTCTCTCTTCTTCTCTCCCCTTCCCTCTCTCTGCTCTTTACTTTAACTTCAGGCTGAATCTCCATCTGGGGCGCGGAGGCTCGCCAGGTCTACTTACTTGCCCCGGCTGTTAAGACCCGCACGAAAGGGAGCTTAAGGCGAGGCACCCTTAGATATTCAAGCGTGAGCCGGTGGCCCAACGTAGATGGTGCAAATTCCTTGTCTGGAATTTTATTGGCCTTCCGCGTAAACCAAGCTATTCAGCCCTCTTCCTCCACTTAATCTTCTTACTACACTATAGTTTCTTAATCTAATCTTACATTAATAAACAAACAAGTCTTTCCACGCCAACGCCGTCCACCTTCGAATTCCCTGGATCCACCGGGGCTGGACCCCGGCAGGCACCGACTCCACACAAGGTCTTAGGCCCTGGCATCGACGGGAGAGGAATCCCGAGAGGCCCCCGAGCAACTCGCAAGGGGACTGGCCTTTCCTGAGGCCACCAGAGCGGGTCCCAGCGGTCCCCGTCGTAAGGCGAGAGCACGTACCGCAACTCGAAAAAATCCAGGAGATTCTCCCCTCCAGGGGAGATGAGGCCCATTTCCGCTAAGGCGTCTCGACTCTAGACACACCCTAACCTCTGGAATTCCAAAGGATCCTTCACACCCTTGCTGCAACTCAAGAAGTTCCCCAACATACCCGTCTCCACTCGAGAGGAAGCACGAGAGTCACGCCCACATCCAGAGGAGCCCCGTTTCTGCCTCCAAGTTCGAGAGGAGGGATCCTTTTGCTGCGTGGTCGGAAAGAATTCCCGGCGTTCCCGTCGCATCTCAAGAGGAGGCGCTGTCCACAGGAAAGGCGACAGGAACTCCAGGGTCGTGCCACCATTCCCAGAGTCCCCCAGATGTCTCAGTCCATTCCAGGGAAGCCTGTTTCCCCGGGCCTGGGCACTGCCTCGACTTTCAAACCGAGGATCGACTGACACCACGGTGGCACGTGGGACATCACTGGGGAAAGCATCGTTGGAAAGCCTGTGGGAAAGCCTGGTGGGAAAGCCTAATGGGAAAGCCTCGAGGGAAAGCCACAGATCCCTTGATCCAAGCGAAAGGGAAGCGTGACACTGCTGCTACAGGGGGAAAGCGCGCATTGCATCCACACTCGAGACCAGGACTGACTCCCCTGGGGAGACTACAGAAGTACCCCAAGATCCATGTCAGCCCTGGAGAGGAATCCTCAGGTTCCGGCACAGACTCCACACAAGGACTTAGGCCCCGGCATCGAGGGGAGAGGAATCCCGAGAGGCCCCCGAGCAACTCGTATGGGGACCTGCCTTTCCTGAGGCCACCAGAGGGGGATCCTGATGTCCCCGTTGTAAGTCGAGAGCACCTGCCGCAACTCGAGAAAATCCAGGAGGTTCTCCCTTCCAGGCGAGATGAGGCCCTTCCGCTGAGGCATCTCGAGGCTAATCACACCAAACCTCTGGAACTTCCAAAGGGCCCTTCACACACTTGCTAAAACTAAAGAAGTTCGCCGACATACCCGTCTTCACTCGAGAGGAAGCACGAGAGTCCCGCCCACATCTAGAGGAACCCCGTTTCCGCCTCCTAGCACGAGAGGAGGTATCCTTTGCCTGATTGGTCGGGAAAAAATTCCCGGCGTTCCCGTCGCATCTCAAGAGGAGGCACTCTCCACAGGAAAGGCGAGCGGAACTCCAGGGTCGTGCCACAATTCCCAGAGTCCCCCAGATGTCTCAGTCCATTCCAGGGAAACCTGTTTCCCTACACTGCCTCGAATTTCAGGACGAGGATCCACTCACACCACGGTGGCACGTGGGACAGCCCTTTGGGAAATCCTTGAGGGAAAGCCACAGATCCCTTGATCCATGCGAAGAGAAGCGTGACACTGCTGCTACAGCTCAGGAGGAAAGCGCACCTGCATGCCCCACTCGAGACGAGGACTGACTCCCCTGGGGAGACTCCAGAAGTACCCCAAGATCTATGTCAGCACTGGAGAGGAATCCTCAGGTTCCGGCACCGACTCCACACAAGGTCTTAGGCCCCGGCATCGACGGGAGAGAAATCCCGAGAGGCCCCCGAGCAACTCGCATGGGGACTGGCCTTTCCTGAGGCCACCAGAGCGGGTCCCTGAGGACCCCGTCGTAAGTCGAGAGCACCTGCCGCAACTCGAGAAATTCCAGGAGGTTCTCCCTTCCAGGCGAGATGAGGCCCATTTCCTCTGAGGCTAATCACACCTAAACTCTGGAACTTCCAAAGGGTCCTTCACACCCTTGCTGCAACGCAAGAAGTCCCCCGACATACCCGTCTCCACTCGAGAGGAAGCACGAGAGTCCCGCCCACATCCAGAGGAGCCCCGTTTCCGCCTCATAGCTCGAGAGGAGGGATCCTTTCCCTGCGTGTTCGGAAAAAGAATTCTGGCGTTCCCGTTGCATCTCAAAAGGGGCGCTCACAGGAAAGGCGAGAGGAACTCCAGGGTCGTTCCACCATTCCAAGAGTCCCCCAGATGTCTCAGGCCATTCCAGGGAAACCTGTTTTCCCTGCACTGCCTCGACTTTCAAGCCGAGGATTGACTCACACGACGGTGGCACGTGGGACAGCCCTGTGGGAAATCCTCCTGGGAAAGCTCGTGGAAACCCTCGAGGGAAAGCCACAGATCCCTTGATCCACGCGACGGGGAGCGTGACACTGCTGCTACAGCTCGGGAGGAAAGTTCACGTGCATGCCCCTCGGGACGAGGACTGACTCCCCTGGAAGACTCCAGAAGTACCCAAGATCCATGTCAGCACTGGAGAGGAATCCTCAGGTTCCGGCACCGACTCCACACAAGGTCGTAGGCCCCGGCATCGACGGGAGAGGAATCCCGAGAGGCCCCGAGCAACTCGCATGGGGACTGGCCTTTCCTGAGGCCACCAGAGCGGGTCCCTGAGGTCCCCGTCGTAACGCCAGAACACCTGCGCCAACTCGAGATACTGCAGGAGGTTCTCCCCTCCAGGGGAGATGAGGCCCATTTCCTCTGAGGCTTCCCCAGGCTAATCACACCTAACCTCTGGAACTTCCAAAGGGTCCTTCACACCCTTGCTGCAACTCAAGAAGTTCCCCGACATACCCGTCTCCCATCAAGAGGAAGCACGAGAGTCCCGCCCAATCCAGAGGAGCCCCCGTTTCCGCCTCCTAGCTCGAGAAGACGGTTCCTTTCCCTGCGTCGTCGGAAAGAATTCCGGCGGTTCCGTCGCATCTCAAGAGGAGGCGCTCTCCACAGGAAAGCCGAGAGGAACTCCAGGGTCATGCCAACATTCCCAGAGTCCCCCAGATGTCTCAGTCTATTCAGGGAAACCTGTTTTCCCTGCACTGCCTCGACTTTCAAGCCGAGGATCGACTCACACCATGGTGGCACGTGGGACAACCCTGTGGGAAAGCCTCGTGGGAAAGCCTCATGGAAAAGCCTCGAGGAAAAGCCACAGATCCCTTGATCCAAGCGAAGGGAAGCGTGACACTGCTGCTACAGCTCGGGAGGAAAGCGCACGTGCATGCCCCACTCGAGACGAGGACTGACTCCCCTGGGGAGACTCCAGAAGTACCTCAAGTTCCATGTCAGCACTGGAGAGGAATCCTCAGGTTCCGGCACCGACTCCACACAAGGTCTTAGGCCCGGCATGGACGGGAGAGGAATCCCGAGAGGCCCCGAGCAATCGCATGGGGACTGGCCTTTCCTGAGGCCACCAAGCGGGTCCCTGAGATCCCCATCGTAAGTGGAGAGCACCTGCCGCAACTCGAGAAAATCCAGGAGGTTCTCCCCTCCAGGCGAGATGAGGCCCATTTCCGCTGAGGTGTCTCGAGGCTAATCACACCTAACCTCTGGAACTTCCAAAGGGTCCTTCACACCCTTGCTGCAACTCAAGAAGTTCCCCGACATACCCGTCTCCACTCGAGAGGAAGCACGAGAGTCCCGCCCACATCCAGAGGCCCCGTTTCCGCCTCATAGCTCGAGAGAAGGGATCTTTCCCTGCGTGGTCGGGAAAGAATTCCGGGGTTCCGTCGCATCTCAAGAGGAGGCGCTCTCCACAGGAAAGGAGAGAGGAACTCCAGGGTCGTGCCACCATTCCCAGAGCCTTCCAGATGTCTCAGTCCATTCCAGGGAAACCTGTTTTCCCTGCACTGCCTCGACTTCAAGCCGAGGATCGACTCACATCACGGTGGCACGTGGACAGCCCCTGTGGGAAAGCCTGGTGGGAAAGGTGGGAAAACCTCATTGGAAAGCCTCGAGGGAAAGCCACAGATCCTTGATCCAATCGAAGGGAAGCGTGACACTGCTGCTACAGCTCGGGAGGAAAGCGCACTTGCATGCCCCACTCGAGACGAGGACTGACTCCCCTGGGGAGACTCCATAAGTACCCCAAGTCCATGTCAGCCCTGGAGAGGAATCCTCAGGTTCCGGCAGCGACTCCACACAAGGTCTTAGGCCCCGGCATCAGGGGAGAGGAATCCCGAGAGGCCCCTAGCATCTCGTATGGGCACCTGCCCTTTCCTGAGGCCACCAGCGGGTTCCTGATGTCCCCGCCGAAAAGTCAAGAGCACCTGCCGCAACTAGAGAAAATCCAGGACGTTCTCCCTTCCAGGCGAGATGAGGCCCATTTAACTGAGGCGTCTCGAGGCTAATCACACCAAACCTCTGGAACTTCCAAAGGGTCTTTCACACACTTGCTAAAACTAACGAAGTTCGTCGACAT
>NW_017216753.1:0-12983 GCF_001704415.2 Capra hircus | reverse complement strand
GGCCTTTTCAGTGGAGGCCAACAACAGAGGCGCGGGGTTCGGGAGGTTCCAAAAATGTCGTAATCCGAGGCGGCTCTTGCTGCAATCGAGAAAATCCAGGAGCTTCTCCCCTCCAGGAGATGAGGCCCATTTTCCACTGAGGCGTATCGAGGCTAATCTCACCTAACCTTGGGAACGTGCAAACGGTCCTTCACACCCTTGCTGCCACTCAAGAAGTTCCCCGACATACCCGTCTCCACTCGAGAGGAAGCACGAGAGTTCTGCCCACATCCAGAGGAGCCCCGTTTTCTGCCTCCTAGCTCGGAGAGGAGGGATCCTTATCGGCGTGTCGGGAAAGAATTCCCGGCGTTCCCGTCGCATCTCAAGACGAGGCGCTCTCCACAGGAAAGGCGAGAGGAACTCCAGGGTCGTGCCACCATTCCAGAGTCCCCAGATGTCTCAGTCCATTCCAGGGAAACCTGATTCCCTGCACTGCCTCGACTTTCTAGCCGAGGATCGACTCACATCTCGGTGGCATGTGGGAGAGCCCTGTGGGAAAGCCTCGTGGGAAAGCCTGGGAAAGCCTCGAGGGAAAGCCACAGATCCCTTGATCCACGCGAAGGGAAGCGTGACACCTGGCTGCTACAGCTCGGGAGGAAAGCGCACGTGCATGCCCCCACTCGAGACGAGGACTGACTCCCCTGGGAGACTCCAGAAGTACCCCAAGATCCATGTCAGCACTGGAGAGGAATCCTCAGGTTCCGGCAACGACTCCACACAAGGTCTTAGGCCCCAGGCATCGACGGGAGAGGAATCCCGAGAGGCCCCCGAGCAACTCGCATGGGACTGGCCTTTCCTGAGGCCACCAGAGCGGGTCCCTGAGGTCCCCGTCGTAAGTCGAGAGCACCTGCCGCAACTCGAGAAAATCCAGGAGGTTCTCCCCTCCAGGCGAGATGAGGCCCATTTCCGCTGAGGCGTCTCGAGGCTAATCACACCTAACCTCTGGAACTTCCAAAGGGTCCTTCACATCCTTGCTGCAACTCAAGAAGTTCCCGACATACCCGTCTCCACTCGAGAGGAAGCACGAGAGTCCCGCCCACATCCAGAGGAGCCCCGTTTCTCGCCTCCTAGCTCGAGAGGTAGGGATCCTTTCCCTGCGTGTCGGGAAAGAATTCCCGGCATTCCCGTCCATCTCAAGAGGAGGCGCTCTCCACAGGAAAAGCGAGAGGAACTCCAGGGTCGTGCCACCATTCCCAGAGTCCCCCAGATGTCTCAGTCCATTCCAGGGAAACCTGTTTTCCCTGCACTGCCTCGACTTTCAAGCCGAGGTCGACTCTACACCACGGTGGCACGTGGGACAGCCCTGTGGGAAAGCCTCGTGGAAAGCCTCGTGGGAAAGCCTCGAGGGAAAGCCACAGATCCCTTGATCCATGCGAAGGGAAGCGTGACACTGCTGCTACAGCTCGGGAGGAAAGCGCACGTGCATGCCCCCATTCAAGACGAGGACTGACTCCCCCTGGGGAGACTCCAGAAGTACCCCAACGATCCATGTCAGCACTGGAGAGAGAATCCTCAGGTTCCAGGCACCGACTCCACACAAGGTCTTAGGCCCCTGGCATCGATGGCAGAGCAATACCGAGAGGCCCCCGAGCAACTCGCATGGGGACTGGACCTTTCCTGAGGCCACCAGAGCGGGTCCCTTTGAGGTCCCCGTCGTAAGTCGAGAGGCACCTGCCGCAACTCGAGAAAATCCAGGAGGTTCTCCCCTCCTAAGGCGAGATGATGGCCCATTTCCAGCTGAGGCGTCTCGAGGCTAATCACATCTAACCTCTGGAACTTCCAAAGGTCCTTCACACCCTTGCTGCAACTCAAGAAGTTCCCCGACATACCCGTCTCCACTCGAGAGGAATGCACGAGAGTCCCGCCCTCATCCAGAGGAGCCCCGTTTCCGCCTCCTAGCTCGTGAGCTGGGATCCTTTCCCTGCGTGGTCGGGAAAGAATTCCCGGCGTTCCCGTCGCATCTCAAGAGGAGGCGCTCTCCACAGGAAAGGGCGAGAGGTAATCCAGGGTCGTGCCACCATTCCCAGAGTCCCCCAGATGTCTCAGTCCATTCCAGGGAAACCTGTTTTCCCTGCACTGCCTCGACTTTCAAGCCGAGGATCGACTCACACCACGGTGGCACTTGTGGGACAAGCCCTGTGGGAAAGCCTCGTGGGCAAAGCCTCGAGGGAAAGCCACAGATCCCTTGATCCACGGAAGGGAAGCGTGACACTGCTGCTACAGCTCGGGAGGAAAGCGCACGTGCATGCCCCACTCGAGACGAGGACTGACTCCCCTGGGAGACTCCAGAAGTACCCCAAGATCCATGTCAGCACTGGAGAGGAATCCTCAGGTTCCGGCAGCGATTCCACACAAGGTCTTAGGCCCCGGCATCGACGGGAGAGGAATCCCGAGAGGCCCCCGAGCAACTCGCATGGGGACTGGCCTTTCCTGAGGCCACCAGAGCGGGTCCCTGAGGTCCCCGTCGTAAGTTCGAGAGCACCTGCCGCAACTCGAGAAAATCCAGGAGGTTCTCCCCTCCAGGCGAGATGAGGCCCATTTCCGCTGAGGCGTCTCGAGGCTAATCACACCTAAACTCTGGAACTTACCAAAGGGTCCTTCACACCCTTGCTGCAACTCAAGAAGTTCCCCGACATACCCGTCTCCACTCGAGAGGAAGCACGAGAGTCCCCCCCACATCCAGAGGAGCCCCGTTTCTGCCTCCTAGCTTGAGAGGAGGGATCCTTTCCCTGCGTGGTCGGGAAAGAATTCCCGGCGTTCCCGTCGCATCTCAAGAGGAGGCGCTCTCCACAGGAAAGGCGAGAGGAACTCCAGGGTCGTGCCACCATTCCCAGAGTCCCCCAGATGTCTCAGTCCATTCCAGGGATACCTGTTTTTCCCTGCACTGCCTAGACTTTCAAGCCGAGGATCGACTCACACCACGGTGGCACGTGGGACAGCCCTGCGGGAAAGCCTTGCGGAAAGCCTCGTGGGAAAGCCTCGAGGGAAAGCCACAGATCCCTTGATCCAAGCGAAGGGAAGCGTGACACTGCTGCTACAGCTCGGGAGGAAAGCGCACGTGCAAGCCCCCACTCGAGACGAGGACTGACTCCCCTGGGGAGACTCCAGAAAGTATCCCGAAGATCCATGTCAGCACCTGGAGAGGAATCCTCAGGTTCCGACAGCGACTCCACACAAGATCTTAGGCCCCGGCATCGACGGGAGATGGAATCCCGAGATGACCCCGAGCAACTCGCATGGGGACTGGCCTTTCCTGAGGCCACCAGAGCGGGTCCCTGAGGTCCCCGTCGTAAGTTGAGAGCACCTGCCGCAACTCGAGAAAATCCAGGAGGTTCTCCCCGTCAGGCGAGATGAGGCCGATTTTCCGCTGAGGCATCTCGAGGCTAATCACACCTAACCTCTGGAACTTAAAAAGGGTCCTTCACACCCTTGCTGCAACTCAAGAAGTTCCCCGACATACCCGTCTCCACTCGAGAGGAATCACGAGAGTCCCTCCCTCATCCAGAGGAGCGCCGTTTCCGCCTCCTAGCTCGAGAGGAGGGATCTTTCCCTGCGTGGTCGGCAAAGAATTCCCGGCGTTCCCGTCGCATCTCAAGAGGAGGCGCTCTCCACAGGAAAGGCGAGAGGAACTCCAGGGTCGTGCCACCATTCCCAGAGTCCCCCAGATGTCTCAGTCCATTCCAGGGAAACCTGTTTTCCCTGCACTGCCTCGATTTCAAGCCGAGGATCAACTCACACCACAGTGGCACGTGGGACAGCCCTGTGGGAAAGCCTCGTGCGAAAGCCACAGATCCCTTGATCCACGCGAAGGGAAGCGTGACACTGCTGCTACAGCTCGGGAGGAAAGCGCACATCCATGCCCCCACTCGAGACGAGGACTGACTCCCCTGGGGAGACTCCAGAAGTACCCCAAGATCCATGTCAGCACTGGAGAGGAATCCTCAGGTTCCGGCACCGACTATACACAAGGTCTTAGGCACCGGCATCGACGAGAGAGGAATCCCGAGAGGCCCCTATGCAACTCGCATGGGGACTGGCCTTTCCTGAGGCGAACAGAGCGGGTCCCTGAGGTCCCCGTCGTAAGTCGAGAGCACCTGCCGCAACTCGAGAAAATCCAGGAGGTTCTCCCCTCCAGGCGAGATGAGGCCCATTTCCGCTGAGGCGTCTCGAGGCTAATCACACCTAAACTCTGGAACTTCCAAAGGGTCCTTCACACCCTTGCTGCAACTCAAGAAGTTCCCCGACATACCCGTCTCCTATTGAGAGGAAGCACGAGCAGTCCCCCCCACATCCAGAGGAGCCCCGTTTCTGCCTCCTAGCTTGAGCAGGAGGGATCCTTTCCCTGCGTGGTCGGGAAAGAATTCCCGGCGTTCCCGTCGCATCTCAAGAGGAGGCGCTCTCCACAGGAAAGGCGAGAGGAACTGCCAGGGTCGTGCCACCATTCCCAGAGTCCCCCAGATGTCTCAGTCCATTCCAGGGATACCTGTTTTCCCTGCACTGCCTTGACCTTTCAAGCCGAGGATCAACTCACACCACGGTGGCACGTGGGACAGCCCTGCGGGAAAGCCTTGCGGGAAAGCCTCGTGGGAAAGCCTCGAGGGAAAGCCACAGATCCCTTGACCACGTGAAGGGAAGCGTGACACTGCTGCTACAGCTCGGGAGAAAAGCGCACGTGCATGCCCCCACTCGAGTAGAGGACTGACTGCCCTGAGAGACTCCAGAAGTACCCCAAGATCCATGTCAGCACTGGAGAGGAATCCTCAGGTTCCAGCACCAACTCCACACAAGATCTTAGGCCCAGGCATCGACGGGAGAGGAATCCCGAGAGGTCCCCGAGCAACTCGCATGGGGACTGGCCTTTCCTGAGGCCACCAGAGCGGGTCCCTGAGGTCCCCGTCGTAAGTCGAGATGCACCTGCCGCAACTCGAGAAAATTCAGGAGGTAATCCCCTCCAGGCCAGATGAGGCCCATTTCCGCTGAGGCGTCTCGAGGCTAATCACACCTAACCTCTGGAACTTCCAAAGGGTCCTTCACACCCTTGCTGCAACTCAAGAAGTTCCCCGACATTACGCGTCTCCACTCGAGAGGAAGCACGAGAGTCCCGCCCACATCCAGAGGAGCCCCGTTTCCGCCTCCTAGCTCGAGAGGAGGGATCCTTTCCCTGCGTGGTCGGGAAAGAATTCCCGGCGTTCCGTCGCATCTCAAGAGGAGGCGCTCTCCACAGGAAAGGCGAGAGGAACTCCAGGGTCGTGCCACCATTCCCATGAGTCCCCCAGATGTCTCAGTCCATTCCAGGGAAACCTGTTTTCCCTGCACTGCCTCGACTTTCAAGCCGAGGATCGACTCACACCACGGTGGCACGTGGGACAGCCCTGTGGGAAAGCCTCGTGGGAAAGCCTCGTGGGAAAGCCTCGAGGGAAAGCCACAGATCCCTTGATCCACGCGAAGGGAAGCGTGACACTGCTGCTACAGCTCGGGAGGAAAGCGCACGTGCATGCCCCCACTCGAGACGAGGACTGACTCCCCTGGGGAGACTCCAGAAGTACCCCAAGATCCATGTCAGCACTGGAGAGGAATCCTCAGGTTCCGGCACCGACTCCACACAAGGTCTTAGGCCCCGGCATCGACGGGAGAGGAATCCGAGAGGCCCCGAGCAACTCGCATGGGGACTGGCCTTTCCTGAGGCCACCAGAGCGGGTCCCTGAGGTCCCCGTCGTAAGTCGAGAGCACCTGCCGCAACTCGAGAAAATCCAGGAGGTTCTCCCCTCCAGGCGAGATGAGGCCCATTTCCGCTGAGGCGTCTCGAGGCTAATCACACCTAACCTCTGGAACTTCCAAAGGGTCCTTCACACCCTTGCTGCAACTCAAGAAGTTCCCCGACATACCCGTCTCCACTCGAGAGGAAGCACGAGAGTCCCGCCCACATCCAGAGGAGCCCCGTTTCCGCCTCCTAGCTCGAGAGGAGGGATCCTTTCCCTGCGTGGTCGGGAAAGAATTCCGGCGTTCCCGTCGCATCTCAAGAGGAGGCGCTCTCCACAGGAAAGGCGAGAGGAACTCCAGGGTCGTGCCACCATTCCCAGAGTCCCCCAGATGTCTCAGTCCATTCCAGGGAAACCTGTTTTCCCTGCACTGCCTCGACTTTCAAGCCGAGGATCGACTCACACCACGGTGGCACGTGGGACAGCCCTGTGGGAAAGCCTCGTGGGAAAGCTCATGGAAAGCCTCGAGGGAAAGCCACAGATCCCTTGATCCACGCGAAGGGAAGCGTGACACTGCTGCTACAGCTCGGGAGGAAAGCGCACGTGCATGCCCCCACTCGAGACGAGGACTGACTCCCCTGGGGAGACTCCAGAAGTACCCCAAGATCCATGTCAGCACTGGAGAGGAATCCTCAGGTTCCGGCACCGACTCCACACAAGGTCTTAGGCCCCGGCATCGACGGGAGAGGAATCCCGAGAGGCCCCGAGCAACTCGCATGGGGACTGGCCTTTCCTGAGGCCACCAGAGCGGGTCCCTGAGGTCCCCGTCGTAAGTCGAGAGCACCTGCCGCAACTCGAGAAAATCCAGGAGGTTCTCCCTCCAGGCGAGATGAGGCCCATTTCCGCTGAGGCGTCTCGAGGCTAATCACATCTAACATCTGGAACTTCCAAAGGGTCCTTCACACCCTTGCTGCAACTCAAGAAGTTCCCCGACATACCCGTCTCCACTCGAGAGGAAGCACGAGAGTCCCGCCCACATCCAGAGGAGCCCCGTTTCCGCCTCCTAGCTCGAGAGGAGGGATCCTTTCCCTGCGTGGTCGGGAAAGAATTCCCGGCGTTCCCGTCGCATCTCAAGAGGAGGCGCTCTCCACAGGAAAGGCGAGAGGAACTCCAGGGTCGTGCCACCATTCCCAGAGTCCCCCAGATGTCTCAGTCCATTCCAGGGAAACCTGTTTTCCCTGCACTGCCTCGACTTTCAAGCCGAGGATCGACTCACACCACGGTGGCACGTGGGACAGCCCTGTGGGAAAGCCTCGTGGGAAAGCCTCGTGGGAAAGCCTCGAGGGAAAGCCACAGATCCCTTGATCCACGCGAAGGGAAGCGTGACACTGCTGCTACAGCTCGGGAGGAAAGCGCACGTGCATGCCCCCACTCGAGACGAGGACTGACTCCCCTGGGGAGACTCCAGAAGTACCCCAAGATCCATGTCAGCACTGGAGAGGAATCCTCAGGTTCCGGCACCGACTCCACACAAGGTCTTAGGCCCCGGCATCGACGGGAGAGGAATCCCGAGAGGCCCCCGAGCAACTCGCATGGGGACTGGCCTTTCCTGAGGCCACCAGAGCGGGTCCCTGAGGTCCCCGTCGTAAGTCGAGAGCACCTGCCGCAACTCGAGAAAATCCAGGAGGTTCTCCCCTCCAGGCGAGATGAGGCCCATTTCCGCTGAGGCGTCTCGAGGCTAATCACACCTAACATCTGGAACTTCCAAAGGGTCCTTCACACCCTTGCTGCAACTCAAGAAGTTCCCCGACATACCCGTCTCCACTCGAGAGGAAGCACGAGAGTCCCGCCCACATCCAGAGGAGCCCCGTTTCCGCCTCCTAGCTCGAGAGGAGGGATCCTTTCCCTGCGTGGTCGGGAAAGAATTCCCGGCGTTCCCGTCGCATCTCAAGAGGAGGCGCTCTCCACAGGAAAGGCGAGAGGAACTCCAGGGTCGTGCCACCATTCCCAGAGTCCCCAGATGTCTCAGTCCATTCCAGGGAAACCTGTTTTCCCTGCACTGCCTCGACTTTCAAGCCGAGGATCGACTCACACCACAGGTGGCACGTGGGACAGCCCTGTGGGAAAGCCTCGTGGGAAAGCCTCGTGGGAAAGCCTCGAGGGAAAGCCACAGATCCCTTGATCCACGCGAAGGGAAGCGTGACACTGCTGCTACAGCTCGGGAGGAAAGCGCACGTGCATGCCCCCACTCGAGACGAGGACTGACTCCCCTGGGGAGACTCCAGAAGTACCCAAGATCCATGTCAGCACTGGAGAGGAATCCTCAGGTTCCGGCACTGACTCCACACAAGGTCTTAGGCCCCGGCATCGACGGGAGAGGAATCCCGAGAGGCCCCGAGCAACTCGCATGGGGACTGGCCTTTCCTGAGGCCACCAGAGCGGGTCCCTGAGGTCCCCGTCGTAAGTCGAGAGCACCTGCCGCAACTCGAGAAAATCCAGGAGGTTCTCCCCTCCAGGCGAGATGAGGCCCATTTCCGCTGAGGCGTCTCGGAGGCTAATCACACCTAAACTCTGGAACTTCCAAAGGGTCCTTCACACCCTTGCTGCAACTCAAGAAGTTCCCCGACATACCCGTCTCCACTCGAGAGGAAGCACGAGAGTCCCGCCCAATCCAGAGGAGCCCCGTTTCCGCCTCCTAGCTCGAGAGGAGGGATCCTTTCCCTAGCGTGGTCGGGAAAGAATTCCCGGCGTTCCCGTCTGCATCTCAAGAGGAGGCGCTCTCCACAGGAAAGGCGAGAGGAACTCCAGGGTCGTGCCACCATTCCCAGAGTCCCCCAGATGTCTCAGTCCATTCCAGGGAAACCTGTTTTCCCTGCACTGCCTCGACTTTCAAGCCGAGGATCGACTCACACCACGGTGGCACGTGGGACAAGCCCTGTGGGAAAGCCTCGTGGGAAAGCGCTCATGGGAAAGCCTCGAGGGAAAGCCACAGATCCCTTGATCCACGCGAAAGGGAAGCGTGACACTGCTGCTACAGCTCGGGAGGAAAGCGCACGTGCATGCCCCCACTCGAGACGAGGACTGACTCCCCTGGGGAGACTCCAGAAGTACCCAAGATCCATGTCAGCACTGGAGAGGAATCCTCAGGTTCCGTCACTGACTCCACACAAGGTCTTAGGCCCCAGCATCGACGGGAGAGGAATCCCGAGAGGCCCGGAGCAAACTCGCATGGGGATTGGCCTTTCCTGAGGCCACCAGAGCGGGTCCCTGAGGTCCCTCGTCGTAAGTCGAGAGCACCTGCCGCAACTCGAGAAAATCCAGGAGGTTCTCCCCTCCAGGCGAGATGAGGCCCATTTCGGCTGAGACGACTAGGAGGCTAATCAGACCTAAACTCTGGAACTTCCAAAGGGTCCTTCACACCCTTGCTGCAACTCAAGAAGTTCCCCGACATACCCGTCTCCACTCAAGAGGAACACGAGAGTCCCGCCCGTACATCCAGAGTGGCCCCGTTTCCGCCTGCCTAGCTCGAGAGGAGGGATCCTTTCCCTGCGTGGTCCTGGAAAGAATTCCCTAGCGTTCCCGTCTCATCTCAAGAGGAGGCGCTCTCCACAGGTAAAGGCGAGAGGAACTCCAGGATCAGTGCCACCATTCCCAGAGTCCCCAGATGTCTCAGTCCATTCCAAGGGAAACCTGTTTTCCCTGCACTGCCTCGACTTTCAAGCCGAGGATCGACTCACACCGCGATGGCAGCGTTGGGACAGCCCTGTGGGAAAGCCTCGTGGGAAAGCCTCGTGGGAAAGCCTCGAGGGAAAGCCACAGATCCCTTGATCCACGCGAAGGGAAGCGTGACACTGCTGCTACAGCTCGGGAGGAAAGCGCACAGTGCATGCCCCCACTCGAGACGAGGACTGACTCCCCTGGGGAGACTCCAGAAGTACCCCAAGATCCATGTCAGCACTGGAGAGGAATCCTCAGGTTCCGGCACCGACTCCACACAAGGTCTTAGGCCCCGGCATCGACGGGAGAGGAATCCCGAGAGGCCCCGAGCAACTTCGCATGGGGACTGGCCTTTCCTGAGGCCACCAGAGCGGGTCGTCTGAGGTCCCGTCGTAAGTCGAGAGCACCTGCCGCAACTCGAGAAAATCCAGGAGGTTCTCCCTCCAGGCGAGATGAGGCCCATTTCCGCTGAGGCGACTCGGAGCTAATCACACCTAATCTCTGGAACTTCCAAAGGGTCCTTCACAGCCTTGCTGCAACTCAAGAAGTTCCCCGACATACCCGTCTCCACTCGAGAGGAAGCACGAGAGTCCCGCCCACATCCAGAGGAGCCCCGTTTCCGCCTCCTAGCTCGAGAGGAGGGATCCTTTCCCTGCGTGGTCGGCAAAGAATTCCCGGCGTTCCCGTCGCATCTCAGGAGGAGGCGCTCTCCACAGGAAAGGCGAGAGGAACTCCAGGGTCGTGCCACCATTCCCAGAGTCCCCCAGATGTCTCAGTCCATTCCAGGGAAACCTGTTTTCCCTGCACTGCCTCGACTTTCAAGCCGAGGATCGACTCACACCACGGTGGCACGTGGGACAAGCCCTGTGGGAAAGCCTCGTGGGAAAGCCTCGTGTGAAAGCCTCGAGGGAAAGCCACAGATCCCTTGATCCACGCGAAGGGAAGCGTGACACTGCTGCTACAGCTCGGGAGGAAAGCGCACGTGCATGCCCCCACTCGAGACGAGGACTGACTCCCCTGGGGAGACTCCAGAAGTACCCCAAGATCCATGTCAGCACTGGAGAGGAATCCTCAGGTTCCGGCACCGACTCCACACAAGGTCTTAGGCCCCGGCATCGACGGGAGAGGAATCCCGAGAGGCCCCGAGCAACTCGCATGGGGACTGGCCTTTCCTGAGGCCACCAGAGCGGGTCCCTGAGGTCCCCGTCGTAAGTCGAGAGCACCTGCCGCAACTCGAGAAAATCCAGGAGGTTCTCCCCTCCAGGCGAGATGAGGCCCATTTCCGCTGAGGCGATCTCGAAGCTAATCACACCTAACTCTGGAACTTCCAAAGGGTCCTTCACAGCCCTTGCTGCAACTCAAGAAGTTCCCCGACATACCCGTCTCCACTCGAGAGGGAAGCACGAGAGTCCCGCCCACATCCAGAGGAGCCCGTTTCCGCCTCCTAGCTCGAGAGGAGGGATCCTTTCCCTGCGTGGTCGGCAAAGAATTCCCGGCGTTCCCGTCGCATCTCAAGAGGAGGCGCTCTCCACAGGAAAGGCGAGAGGAACTCCAGGGTCGTGCCACCATTCCCAGAGTCCCCCAGATGTCTCAGTCCATTCCAGGGAAACCTGTTTTCCCTGCACTGCCTCGACTTTCAAGCCGAGGATCGACTCACACCACGGTGGCACGTGGGACAAGCCCTGTGGGAAAGCCTCGTGGGAAAGCCTCGTGGGAAAGCCTCGAGGGAAAGCCACAGATCCCTTGATCCACGCGAAGGGAAGCGTGACACTGCTGCTACAGCTCGGGAGGAAAGCGCACGTGCATGCCCCCACTCGAGACGAGGACTGACTCCCCTGGGGAGACTCCAGAAGTACCCCAAGATCCATGTCAGCACTGGAGAGGAATCCTCAGGTTCCGGCACTGACTCCACACAAGGTCTTAGGCCCGGCATCGACGGGAGAGGAATCCCGAGAGGCCCCGAGCAACTCGCATGGGGACTGGCCTTTCCTGAGGCCACCAGAGCGGGTCCCTGAGGTCCCCGTCGTAAGTCGAGAGCACCTGCCGCAACTCGAGAAAATCCAGGAGGTTCTCCCTCCAGGCGAGATGAGGCCCATTTCCGCTGAGGCGTCTCGAGGCTAATCACATCCTAAACTCTGGAACTTCCAAAGGGTCCTTCACACCCTTGCTGCAACTCAAGAAGTTCCCCGACATACCCGTCTCCACTCGAGAGGAAGCACGAGAGTCCCGCCCACATCCAGAGGAGCCCCGTTTCCGCCTCCTAGCTCGAGAGGAGGGATCCTTTTCCCTGCGTGGTCGGGAAAGAATTCCCGGCGTTCCCGTCGCATCTCAAGAGGAGGCAGCTCTCCACAGGAAAGGCGAGAGGAACTCCAGGGTCGTGCCACCATTCCCAGAGTCCCCCAGATGTCTCAGTCCATTCCAGGGAAACCTGTTTTCCCTGCACTGCCTCGACTTTCAAGCCGAGGATCGACTCACACCACGGTGGCACGTGGGACAAGCCCTGTGGGAAAGCCTCGTGGGAAAGCCTCGTGGAAAGCCTCGAGGGAAAGCCACAGATCCCTTGATCCACGCGAAGGGAAGCGTGACACCTGCTGCTACAGCTCGGGAGGAAAAGCGCACGTGCATGCCCCCACGTCGAGACGAGGACTGACTCCCCTGGGGAGACTCCAGAAGTACCCCAAGATCCATGTCAGCACTGGAGAGGAATCCTCAGGTTCCGGCACCAACTCCACACAAGGTCTTAGGCCCCGCATCGACGGGAGAGGAATCCCGAGAGGCCCCGAGCAACTCGCATGGGGACTGGCCTTTCCTGAGGCCACCAGAGCGGGTCCACTGAGGTCCCCGTCGTAAGTCGAGAGCACCTGCCGCAACTCGAGAAAATCCAGGAGGTTCTCCCCTCCAGGCGAGATGAGGCCATTTCCGCTGAGGTGTCTCGAGGCTAATCACACCTAACCTCTGGAACTTCCAAAGGGTCCTTCACACCCCTTGCTGCAACTCAAGAAGTCCCCGACATACCCGTCTCCACTCGAGAGGAAGCACGAGAGTCCCGCCCACATCCAGAGGAGCCCGTTACGCTCCTAGCTCGAGAGGAGGGATCCTTTCCCTGCAGGGTCGGAAATAATTCCTGGCGTTCCCGTGGCATCTCAAGAGGAGGCGATCTCCACATGAAAGCCGAGAGGGAATCAAGGGTCGTGCCACAACCATTCCAGAGTCCCCAGATGTCTCAGTCACTTTACAGGGAAAGCTGTCTCCCTGCAACTAGCCTGGACGTGTCAAGCCTGAGGTTCGACTCACCCACCACGGTGGCACAGTGGGACAGCCCTGTGGAAAGCATCGTGGGAAAGCTTCGTGAAGAAAGCACATCGAGGGAAGCCTCGAGGGAAGCCACGATCGCTTGATCCACGCGAAGGGAAGCCTGACAAGTACGCTTACAGCTCGGGGAGAAGCATCACGCCATGCCCCTTCCCTGGGAGCCTCTCTCGATGACGATGACTCGACTCCCCTCCCCCTGGGGACCCCTCCAGAAGT
>NW_017216752.1:0-12986 GCF_001704415.2 Capra hircus | reverse complement strand
CTGTGGCGGGACTCTCGTGCTGTCCTCGGAGTGTGAGTTACGAGTTATGTCGGGCGGACTTCTTAAGTTGCCAAGCAAAAGTCGTGAAGCCGACCCTTTGGGGAGTTCCAGAGGTTAGGTGTGATAAACTCACTGACGATAGCGGAATTGGGCCTCATCTCGCCTGGAGGCGAGAAACCTCCTGGGATTTTCTGATGGTACAGCAGGTGCTCTTGACTTACGACAGGGACCTTCAGGACCCGCTCTGGTTGGCTCAGGAAAGCGCAGTCCCCATGCGAGTTGCTCGCGGGGCCTTCTCGGTTCCTCTCCGTCGATTGGCCGCAGGCCTAAACCTGTAGTGTAGTCGTGCCAGATGAGATTGCCTCACTATTGTTTACATGGACCTTGGGGTACTTCTGGAGTCTCCCCAGCGGAAGGTAGTCCTCGTTTCGAGTGGGGGCATGCAAGTGCGCTTTCCTCCCGAGGTCTGTTCCAGCAGTTGTGACGCTTCCATTCACTGGGATCAAGGGATCGTGCTGGCTTTTCCCTCGAGCTTTTTCCACGAGACGTTTCCACGAGGCTTTCCACAGGGCTGTCCCATCGTGCCAGACGTTGCGGCGCGTGTGAGTCAATCCTCGGCTGAAGTCGAGTCAGTGCAGGGAAAAACAGGTTTCCTGGAACTGGACTGAGACATCGGGGGACTGTGGGAATGGTTGGCACCAGATCCTGGAGTTCCTCTCAGCCATTCCTGTGGAGATCGCCTTCTTCTGAGATGCGAACGGGAACACTCGGGAATTCTTTCCGACACGCAGGGAAAGGATTCCCTCCTCTCTAGCTAGGAGGCGCAAACGGGGCTCCTCTGAATCGTTGGACGGGACTTCTCGCTGCTTCCTCTTCGAGTGGAGACGGGTATGTCGGGCAACTCTTGAGTTGCAGCAAGTTGTGAAGGACCCTTTGGAAAGTTGTGCAGAGAGTTAGGTCTGATTACCCTGAGACGCCTCAGCCACAAAATGCGCCTCTCTCGCCTGGAGCGGAGAACCTCCTGTATTTTCTCGAGTTGGGACAGGTGCTCTCGATTACACGGGCCGACTTCAAGGTCGCCGCCTCTGTGGCCTCAGAAGGACGTTCCCCTTGCGAGTTGCTCGGGGGCTCTCGGATTTCCATCTCCCTTCGATGCTGGGTGCTAAGACCTTGTGTGGAGTCAGATGCCGAATCCTTAGGATTCCTCTCCAGTGCTTGCATGGATCTTGGCGTACTTCTGTGAGTCTCCCCAGGGGAGGTCAGTCCTTCGTCTCGAGTGGGGCCATGCTGTGCGTTTCCTCCCGAGCCTTGCTAGCAGCAGTCTGTCACGCTTCCCTGTCGCGTGGATCAAGGATCTGTTGGCTTTCCCACGAGGCTTTTCCAGGAGGCTTTTCCACCGAGCTTTTCCCACAGGCTCTACCAGCGTTTGCACGTGTTGTGAGTCGCCATCCTCGGCTTGAAGTCGAGGCAGCTGCTAGGCGAAACAGGTTTCCCTGGAATGGACTGGAGAAATCTGGGGCCTCTGGGAGTGGTGGCACGATCCCTGGAGTTACTCTCGTCTTTCCTGTCGGAGAGCGCCTCCTCTTGAGTTGGCGACGGGAACGGCAGGGAATTCTTTCCCGAGCACGCAGGGAAAGATCCTTCCTCTCGAGCTAGGAGGCGGAAACGTGGGCTCCTCTGGATGTGGGCGGGACTCTCGTGCTTCCTCTCGAGTGAAGACGGGTATGTCGCGAAACTTCCTGAGTTGCAGCAAGGGTGTGAAGGACCCTTTGGAAGTTCCAGAGTTTAGGTGTGAATAGCATCGAGACGCCTCAGCGGAAATGGGCTCATCTCGCCTGGAGGGGAGAACTCCTGGATTTTCTCGAGTTGCGGCAGGTGCTCTCGACTTACGACGGGGACCTCAGGGACCCGCTCTGGTGGCCTCAGGAAAGGCCAGTCCCCATGCGAGTTGCTCGGGGGCCTCTCGGGATTCCTCTCCCGTTCGATGCTGGGGCCTAAGACCTTGTGTGGAGTCAGGTGCCGGAACCTGAGGATTCCTCTCCAGTGCTGACATGGATCTTGGGGTACTTCTGGAGTCTCCCCAGGGGAGTCAGTCCTCGTCTCCGAGTGGGGGCATGCACGGTGCGCTTTCCTCCCGAGCTGTAGCAGCAGTGTCACTGCTTCCCTTCGGTGGATCAAGGGATCTTGTGGCTTTCACCTCGAGGCTTTCCCACGAGGCTTTCCCACGAGGCTTTCCCACAGGGCTGTCCCACGTGCCACCGTGGTGTGAGTCGATCCTCGGCTTGAAAGTCAGAGGCAGTGCAGGGAAAACAGGTTTCCCTGGAATGGACTGAGACATCTGGGGGACTCTGGAAATGGTGGCACGACCCTGGAGTTCCTCTCGCCTTTCCTGGTGGAGAGCGCCTCCTCTTGAGATGCGACGGGAATGGCCGGGAATTCTTTCCCGACCACGCAGGGAAAGGATCCCTCCTCTCGAGCTAGGAGGCGGAAACGGGTCTCCTCTGGATGTGGGTGGAACTCTCGTGCTTCCTCTCGAGTGGAGACGAGTATGGTCGGGGAACTTCTTGAGTTGCAGCAAGGGTGTGAAGGACCCTTTGGAATGTTCCAGAGGTTAAGTGTGATTAGCCTCGAGACGCCTCAGCGGAAATGGGCCTCATCTCGCCTGGAGGGGAGAACCTCCTGGATTTTCTCGAGTTGCGGCAGGTGCTCTCGACTTACGACGGGGACCTCAGGGACCCGCTCTGGTGCCTCAGGAAAGGCCAGTCCCCATGCGAGTTGTCTCGGGGGCCTCTCGGGATTCCTCTCCCGTCGATGCTGGGGCCTAAGACCTTGTGTGGAGTCAGTGCCGGAACCTGAGGATTCCTCTCCAGTGCTGACATGGATCTTGGGTACTTCTGGAGTCTCCCCAGGGGAGTCAGTCCTCGTCTCGAGTGGGGGCATGCACGTGCGCTTTCCTCCCGAGCTGTAGCAGCAGTGTCGCTGCTTCCCTTCGCGTGGATCAAGGGATCTGTGGCTTTCCCTCGAGGTTTTCCCACGAGGCTTTCCCACGAGGCTTTCCCACAGGGCTGTACCCACGTGCCACCGTGGTGTGAGTCGATCCTCGGCTTGAAAGTCGAGGCAGTGCAGGGAAAACAGGTTTCCCTGGAATGGACTGAGACATCTGGAGGACTCTGGGAATGGTGGCACGACCCTGGAGTTCCTCTCGCCTTTCCTGTGGAGAGCGCCTCCTCTTGAGATGCGACGGGAATGCCGGGAATTCTTTCCCGACCACGCAGGGAAAGGATCCCTCCTCTCGAGCTAGGAGGCGGAAACGGGGCTCCTCTGGATGTGGGCGGGACTCTCGTGCTTCCTCTCGAGTGGAGACGGGTATGTCGGGGAACTTCTTGAGTTGCAGCAAGGGTGTGAAGGACCCTTTGGAAGTTCCAGAGGTTAGGTGTGATTAGCCTCGAGACGCCTCAGCGGAAATGGGCCTCATCTCGCCTGGAGGGAGAACCTCCTGGATTTTCTCGAGTTGCGGCAGGTGCTCTCGACTTACGACGGGGACCACAGGGACCCGCTCTGGTGGCCTCAGGAAAGGCCAGTCCCCATGCGAGTTGCTCGGGGCCTCTCGGGATTCCTCTCCCGTCGATGCTGGGGCCTAAGACCTTGTGTGGAGTCAGTGCCGGAACCTGAGGATTCCTCTCCAGTGCTGACATGGATCTTGGGGTACTTCTGGAGTCTCCCCAGGGGAGTCAGTCCTCGTCTCGAGTGGGGGCATGCACGTGCGCTTTCCTCCCGAGCTGTAGCAGCAGTGTCGTGCTTCCCTTCGTGTGGATCAAGGGATCTGTGGCTTTCCCTCGAGGCTTTCCCACGAGGCTTTCCCACGAGGCTTTCCCACGAGGCTTTCCCACAGGGCTGTCCCACGTGCCACCGTGGTGTGAGTCGATCCTCGGCTTGAAAGTCGAGGCAGTGCAGGGAAAACAGGTTTCCCTGGAATGGACTGAGACATCTGGGGGACTCTGGGAATGGTGGCACGACCCTGGAGTTCCTCTCGCCTTTCCTGTGGAGAGCGCCTCCTCTTGAGATGCGACGGAAATGACGGGAATTCTTTCCCGACCACGCAGGGAAAGGATCACTCCTCTCGAGCTAGGAGGCGGAAACGGGGCTCCTCTGGATGTGGGCGGGACTCTCGTGCTTCCTCTCGAGTGGAGACGGGTATGTTGCGGGACTTCTTGAGTTGCAGCAAGGGTGTGAAGGTCCCTTTGGAAGTTCCAGAGGTTAGGTGTGATTAGCCTCGAGACGCCTCAGGCGGAAATGGGCCTCATCTCGCCTGGAGGGGAGAACCTCCTGGATTTTCTCGAGTTGCGGCAGGTGCTCTCGACTTACGACGGGGACCTTCAGGGACCCGCACTGGTGGCCTCAGGAAAGGCCATTCCCCATGCGAGTTTCTCGGGGGCCTCTCGGGATTCCTCTCCGGTCGATCCGGGGCCTAAGATCTTGTGTGGAGCCGGTGCCGGAACCTGAGGATTCCTCTCCAGTGCTGACATGGATCTGGGGTACTTCTGGAGTCTCCCCAGGGACAATCAGTTCCTAGTCTCGAGTGGGGGCATGCACGTGCGCTCTTCCTCCCGAGCTCTAGAAGCAGTGTCACGCTTCCCTTCGCGTGGATCAAGGGATCAGTGGCTTTCCCTCGAGGCTTTCCCACGAGGCTTTCCCACGAGGCTTTCCCACAATGGCAGTCCCACGTGCCACCGTGGTGTGAGTCGATCCTCGGCTTGAAAGTCGAGGCAGTGCAGGGAAAACAGGTTTCCCTGGAATGGACGGAGATATCTGGGGGACTCTGGGAATGGTGGCACGACCCTGGAGTTCCTCTCGCCTTTCCTGTGGAGAGCGCCTCCTCTTGAGATGCGACGGGAACGCCGGGAATTCTTTCCCGACCACGCAGGGAAAGGATCCCTCCTCTCGAGCTAGGAGGCTGAAACGGGGCTCCTCTGGATGTGGGCGGGACTCTCGTGCTTCCTCTCGAGTGGAGACGGGTATGTCGGGGAACTTCTTGAGTTGCAGCAAGGGTGTGAAGGACCCTTTGGAAGTTCCAGAGGTTAGGTGTGATTAGCCTCGAGACGCCTCAGCGGAAATGGGCCTCATCTCGCCTGGAGGGGAGAACCTCCTGGATTTTCTCGAGTTGCGGCAGGTGCTCTCGACTTACGACGGGGACCTCAGGGACCCGCTCTGGTGGCCTCAGGAAAGGCCAGTCCCCATGCGAGTTGCTCGGGGGCCTCTCGGGATTCCTCTCCCGTCGATGCTGGGGCCTAAGACCTTGTGTGGAGTCAGTGCCGGAACCTGAGGATTCCTCTCCAGTGCTGACATGGATCTTGGGGTACTTCTGGAGTCTCCCCAGGGGAGTCAGTCCTCGTCTCGAGTGGGGGCATGCACGTGCGCTTTCCTCCCGAGCTGTAGCAGCAGTGTCGTGCTTCCCTTCGTGTGGATCAAGGGATCTGTGGCTTTCCCTCGAGGCTTTCCCTCGAGGCTTTCCCACGAGGCTTTCCCACGAGGCTTTCCCACAGGGCTGTCCCACGTGCCACCGTGGTGTGAGTCGATCCTCGGCTTGAAAGTCGAGGCAGTGCAGGGAAAACAGGTTTCCCTGGAATGGACTGAGACATCTGGGGGACTCTGGAATGGTGGCACGACCCTGGAGTTCCTCTCGCCTTTCCTGTGGAGAGCGCCTCCTCTTGAGATGCGACGGGAAGCCGGGAATTCTTTCCCGACCACGCAGGGAAAGGATCCCTCCTCTCGAGCTAGGAGGCGGAAACGGGGCTCCTCTGGATGTGGGCGGACTCTCGTGCTTCCTCTCGAGTGGAGACGGGTATGTCGGGGAACTTCTTGAGTTGCAGCAAGGGTGTGAAGGACCCTTTGGAAGTTCCAGAGGTTAGGTGTGATTAGCCTCGAGACGCCTCAGCGGAAATGGGCCTCATCTCGCCTGGAGGGGAGAACCTCCTGGATTTTCTCGAGTTGCGGCAGGTGCTCTCGACTTACGACGGGGACCTCAGGGACCCGCTCTGGTGGCCTCAGGAAAGGCCAGTCCCCATGCGAGTTGCTCGGGGGCCTCTCGGGATTCCTCTCCCGTCGATGCTGGGGCCTAAGACCTTGTGTGGAGTCAGTGCCGGAACCTGAGGATTCCTCTCCAGTGCTGACATGGATCTTGGGGTACTTCTGGAGTCTCCCCAGGGGAGTCAGTCCTCGTCTCGAGTGGGGGCATGCACGTGCGCTTTCCTCCCGAGCTGTAGCAGCAGTGTCGTGCTTCCCTTCGTGTGGATCAAGGGATCTGTGGCTTTCCCTCGAGGCTTTCCCACGAGGCTTTCCCACGAGGCTTTCCCACGAGGCTTTCCCACAGGGCTGTCCCACGTGCCACCGTGGTGTGAGTCGATCCTCGGCTTGAAAGTCGAGGCAGTGCAGGGAAAACAGGTTTCCCTGGAATGGACTGAGACATCTGGGGGACTCTGGGAATGGTGGCACGACCCTGGAGTTCCTCTCGCCTTTCCTGTGGAGAGCGCCTCCTCTTGAGATGCGACGGGAATGCCGGGAATTCTTTCCCGACCACGCAGGGAAAGGATCCCTCCTCTCGAGCTAGGAGGCGGAAACGGGGCTCCTCTGGATGTGGGCGGGACTCTCGTGCTTCCTCTCGAGTGGAGACGGGTATGTCGGGGAACTTCTTGAGTTGCAGCAAGGGTGTGAAGGACCCTTTGGAAGTTCCAGAGGTTAGGTGTGATTAGCCTCGAGACGCCTCAGCGGAAATGGGCCTCATCTCGCCTGGAGGGGAGAACCTCCTGGATTTTCTCGAGTTGCGGCAGGTGCTCTCGACTTACGACGGGGACCTCAGGGACCCGCTCTGGTGGCCTCAGGAAAGGCCAGTCCCCATGCGAGTTGCTCGGGGCCTCTCGGGATTCCTCTCCCGTCGATGCTGGGCCTAAGACCTTGTGTGGAGTCGGTGCCGGAACCTGAGGATTCCTCTCCAGTGCTGACATGGATCTTGGGGTACTTCTGGAGTCTCCCCAGGGGAGTCAGTCCTCGTCTCGAGTGGGGGCATGCACGTGCGCTTTCCTCCCGAGCTGTAGCAGCAGTGTCACGCTTCCCTTCGCGTGGATCAAGGGATCTGTGGCTTTCCCTCGAGGCTTTCCCACGAGGCTTTCCCACGAGGCTTTCCCACAGGGCTGTCCCACGTGCCACCGTGGTGTGAGTCGATCCTCGGCTTGAAAGTCGAGGCAGTGCAGGGAAAACAGGTTTCCCTGGAATGGACTGAGACATCTGGGGGACTCTGGGAATGGTGGCACGACCCTGGAGTTCCTCTCGCCTTTCCTGTGGAGAGCGCCTCCTCTTGAGATGCGACGGAAATGACGGGAATTCTTTCCCGACCACGCAGGGAAAGGATCACTCCTCTCGAACTAGGAGGCGGAAACGGGGCTCCTCTGGATGTGGGCGGGACTTCTCGTGCTTCCTCTCGAGTGGAGACGGGTATGTTGCGGGACTTCTTGAGTTGCAGCAAGGGTGTGAAGGATCCCTTTGGAAGTTCCAGAGGTTAGGTGTGATTAGCCTCGAGACGCCTCAGGGGAAATGGGCCTCATCTCGCCTGGAGGGGAGAACCTCCTGGATTTTCTCGAGTTGCGGCAGGTGCTCTCGACTTACGACGGGGACCTTAGGGACCCGCACTGGTGGCCTCAGGAAAGGCCATTCCCCATGCGAGTTTCTCGGGGGCCTCTCGGGATTCCTCTCCGGTCGATCCCGGGGCCTAAGATCTTGTGTGGAGCCGGTGCCGGAACCTGAGGATTCCTCTCCAGTGCTGACATGGATCTGGGGGTACTTCTGGAGTCTCCCCAGGACAATCAGTTCCTAGTCTCGAGTGGGGGCATGCACGTGCGCTCTCCTCCCGAGCTCTAGAAGCAGTGTCACGCTTCCCTTCGCGTGGATCAAGGGATCAGGGGCTTTCCCTCGAGGCTTTCCCACGAGGCTTTCCCACGAGGCTTTCCCACAATGCTGTCCCACGTGCCACCGTGGTGTGAGTCGATCCTCGGCTTGAAAGTCGAGGCAGTGCAGGGAAAACAGGTTTCCCTGGAATGGACGGAGATATCTGGGGGACTCTGGGAATGGTGGCACGACCCTGGAGTTCCTCTCGCCTTTCCTGTGGAGAGCGCCTCCTCTTGAGATGCGACGGGAACGCCGGGAATCCTTTCCCGACCACGCAGGGAAAGGATCCCTCCTCTCGAGCTAGGAGGCTGAAACGGGGCTCCTCTGGATGTGGGCGGGACTCTCGTGCTTCCTCTCGAGTGGAGACGGGTATGTCAGGGAACTTCTTGAGTTGCAGCAAGAGTGTGAAGGACCCTTTGGAAGTTCCAGAGGTTAGGTCTGATTAGCCTCGAGACGCCTCGGCGGAAAAGGGCCTCATCTCGCCTGGAGGGGAGAACCTCCTGGAATTTCTCGAGTTGCGGCAGGTGCTCTCGACTTTCGACGGGGACCTCAGCGACCCGCTCTGGTGGCCTCAGGAAAGGCCAATCCCCATGCGAGTTGCTCGGGGGCCTCTCGGGGCCACTGGGTTTCCTCTCCCGTCGATGCTGGGCCCTAAGACCTTGTGTGGAGTCAGTGCCGGAACCTGAGGATTCCTCTCCAGTGCTGACATGGATCTTGGGGTACTTCTGGAGTCTCCCCAGGGGAGTCAGTCCTTGTTTCGAGTGGGGACATGCACGTGCGCTTTCCTCCCGAGCTGTAGCAGCAGTGTCGTGCTTCCCGTCGAGTGGATCAAGGGATCTGTGGCTTTCCCTCGAGGCTTTCCCACGAGGCTTTCCCACGAGGCTTTCCCACGAGGCTTTCCCACAGTGCTGTCCCATGTGCCACCGTGGTGTGAGTCGATCCTTGGCTTGAAAGTCGAGGTAGTGCAGGGAAACAGGTTTCCCTGGAATGGACAGAGACATCTGGGGGACTCTCGGAATGGTGGCACGACCCTGGAGTTCCTCTTGCCTTTCCTGTGGAGAGCGCCTCCTCTTGAGATACGACGGGAATGCCGGGAATTCTTTCCCGACCACGCATGGAAAGGTTCCCTCCTATCGAGCTAAGAGACGGAAACGGGGCTCCTCTGGATGTGGGCGTGACTCTCGTGCTTCCTCTCGAGTGGAGACGGCTATGTCGGGGAACTTCTTGTGTTGCAGCAAGGGTGTGAAGGACCCTTTGGAAGTTCCAGATGTTAGATATGATTAGCCTCGAGACGCCTCAGCGGAAATGGGCCTCATCTCGCCTGGAGAGGAAAACCTCCTGGATTTTCTCGAGTTGCGGCAGGTGCTCTCGACTTACGACGGGGACCACAGGGACCTGCTCTCGAGGCTTCAGTAAAGGCCAGTCCCCATGCGAGTTGCTCGGGGGCCTCTCGGGATTCCTCTCCCTTCGATGCTGGGGCATAAGATCTTGTGTGGAGTCGGTGCCGGAATCTGAGGATTCCTCTCCAGTGCTGACATGGATCTTGGGGTACTTCTGGAGTCTCCCCAGGGGAGTCAGTCCTCGTCTCGCGTGGGGGCATGCACGTGCGCTTTCCTCCCGAGCTGTAGCAGTAGTGTCATGCTTCCCTTCGCGTGGATCATGGGATCTGTGGCTTTCCCTCGAGGCTTTCCCATGAGGATTTCCCACCAGGCTTTCCCATGAGGCTTTCCCACAGGGCTGTCCTGCGTGCCACCGTGGTGTGTGTCGATCCTCGGCTTGAAAGTCGAGGCAGTGCAGGGAAAACAGGTTTCCTTGGAATGGACTGAGACATCTGGGGGACTCTCGGAATGGTGGCACGACCCTGGAGTTCCTCTCGCCTTTCCTGTGGAGAGCGCCTCCTCTTGAGATGGGACGGGAACGCCGGGAATTGTTTCCCGACCACGCAGGGAAAGGATCCCTCCTCTCGAGCTAGGAGGCGGAAATGGGGATCCTCTGGATGTGGGCGGGACTCGCGTACTTCCTCTCGAGTGGAGACGGGTATGTCGGGGAACTTCTTGAGTTGCAGCAAGGGTGTGAAGGACCCGTTGGAATTTCCAGAGGTTAGGTGTGATTAGCCTCGAGACACCTCAGCGGAAATGAGCCTCATCTCGCCTGGAGGGTAGAACCTCCTGGATTTTCTCGAGTTGCGACAGGTGCTCTCGACTTACGACGGGGACCACAGGGAACCGCTCTGGTTGCATCAGGAAAGGCCAGTCCCCATGCGAGTTGCTCGGGGGCCTCTCGGGTTTCCTCTCCCGTCGATGCTGGGGCATAAGACCTTGTGTGGAGTCAGTGCCGGAACCTGAGGATTCCTCTCCAGTGCTGACATGGATCTTGGGGTATTTCTGGAGTCTCCCCAGGGGAGTCAGTCCTCGTCTCGAGTGGGGGCATGCACGTGCGCTTTCCTCCCGAGCTGTAGCAGCAGTGTCGTGCTTCCCTTCGTGTGGATCAAGGGATCTGTGGCTTTCCCTCGAGGCTTTCCCTCGGGGCTTTCCCACGAGGCTTTCCCACGAGGCTTTCCCACAGGGCTGTCCCACGTGCCACCGTGGTGTGAGTCGATCCTCGGCTTGAAAGTCGAGACAGTGCAGGGAAAACAGGTTTCCCTGGAATGGACTGAGTCATCTGGGGGACTCTTGGAATGGTGGCACGACCCTGGAGTTCCTCTCGCCTTTCCTGTGGAGAGCGCCTCCTCTTGAGATGCGCCGGGAAGGCCGGGAATTCTTTCCCGACCACGCAGTGAAAGAATCCCTCCTCTCGAGCTAGGAGGCAGAATCGGGGCTCCTCTGGATGTGGGTGGAACTCTCGTGCTTCCTCTCGAGTGGAGACGGGTATGTCGGGGAACTTCTTGAGTTGCAGCAAGGGTGTGAAGGACCCTTTGGAAGTTCCAGAGGTTAGGTGTGATTAGCCTCGAGACGCCTCATCGGAAATGGGCCTCATCTCGCCTGGAGGGGAGAACCTCCTGGATTTTCTCGAGTTGCTGCAGGTGCTCTCGACTTACGACGGGGACCTCAGGGACCCGCTCTGGTTGCCTCAGGAAAGGCCAGTCCCCATGCGAGTTGCTCAGGGGCCTCTCGGGATTCCTCTCCCGTCGATGCTGGGGCCTAAGACCTTGTGTGTAGTCAGTGCCGGAACCTGAGGATTCCTCTCCAGTGCTGACATGGATCTTGGGGTACTTCTGGAGTCTCCCCAGGGGAGTCAGTCCTCGTCTCGAGTGGGGGCATGCACGTGCGCTTTCCTCCCGAGCTGTAGCAGCAGTGTCGTGCTTCCCTTCGTGTGGATCAAGGGATCTGTGGCTTTCCCTCGACGCTTTCCCACGAGGCTTTCCCACGAGGCTTTCCCACGAGGCTTTCCCACAGGGCTGTCCCATGTGCCACCGTGGTGTGAGTCGATCCTTGGCTTGAAAGTCGAGGTAGTGCAGGGAAACAGGTTTCCCTGGAATGGACTGAGACATCTGGAGGACTCTGGGAATGGTGGCACGACCCTGGAGTTCCTCTCGCCTTTCCTGTGGAGAGCGCCTCCTCTTGAAATGCGACGGAAATGCCGGGAATTCTTTCCCGACCACGCAGGGAAAGGATCCCTCCTCTCGAGCTAGGAGGCTGAAACGGGGCTCCTCTGGATGTGGGTGGGCCTCTCGAGCTTCCTCTAGAGTGGAGTCAGGTATTTCGGGGGATTTCTTGAGTTGCAGCAAGGTTGTGAAGGACCCTTTGGAAGTTCCAGAGGTTAGGTCTGATTAGCCTCGAGACGCCTCGGCGGAAAAGGGCCTCATCTCGCCTGGAGGGGAGAACCTCCTGGAATTTCTCGAGTTGCGGCAGGTGCTCTCGACTTTCGACGGGGACCTCAGCGACCCGCTCTGGTGGCTCAGGAAAGGCCAATCCCCATGCGAGTTGCTCGGGGGCTTCTCGGGGGCCACTGGGGTTTCCTCTCCCGTCGATGCTGGGCCCTAAGACCTTGTGTGGAGTCAGTGCCGGAACCTGACGATTCCTCTCCAGTGCTGACATGGATCTTGCGGTACTTCTGCAGTCTCCCCAGGGGAGTCAGTCCTTGTTTCGAGTGGGGGCATGCACGTGCGCTTTCCTCCCGAGCTGTAGCAGCAGTTTCGTGCTTCCCTTCGTGTGGATCAAGGGATCTGTGGCTTTCCCTCGAGGCTTTCCCACGAGGCTTTCCCACGAGGCTTTCCCACGAGGCTTTCCCACAGGGCTGTCCCATGTGCCACCGTGGTGTGAGTCGATCCTTGGCTTGAAAGTCGAGGTAGTGCAGGGAAACAGGTTTCCCTGGAATGGACAGAGACATCTGGGGGACTCTGGGAATGGTGGCACGACCCTGGAGTTCCTCTTGCCTTTCCTGTGGAGAGCGCCTCCTCTTGAGATGCGACGGGAATGCCGGGAATTCTTTCCCGACCACGCATGGAAAGGTTCCCTCCTATCGAGCTAAGAGACGGAAACGGGGCTCCTCTGGATGTGGGCGTGACTCTCGTGCTTCCTCTCGAGTGGAGACGGGTATGTCGGGGAACTTCTTGAGTTGCAGCAAGGGTGTGAAGGACCCTTTGGAAGTTCCAGATGTTAGATATGATTAGCCTCGAGACGCCTCAGCGGAAATGGGCCTCATCTCGCCTGGAGAGGAAAACCTCCTGGATTTCTCGAGTTGCGGCAGGTGCTCTCGACTTACGACGGGGACCTCAGGGACCCGCTCTGGTGGCCTCAGGAAAGGCCAGTCCCCATGCGAGTTGCTCGGGGACCTCTCCCGGGATTCCTCTCCCGTCGATGCTGGGCCTAAGACCTTGTGTGGAGTCAGTGCCGGAACCTGAGGATTCCCTCTCCAGTGCTGACATGGATCTTGGGGTACTTCTGGAGTCTCCCCAGGGGAGTCAGTCCTCGTCTTCGAGTGGGGGCATGCACGTGCGCTTCCTCCGAGCTTAGCAGCAGTGTCACGCTTCCCTTCGCGTGGATCAAGGGATCTGTGGCTTTCCCTCGAGGCTTTCCCACGAGGATTTCCCACCAGGCTTTTCCCCA
>NW_017216751.1:0-12988 GCF_001704415.2 Capra hircus | reverse complement strand
AGCAGCAGTGTCATGCTTCCCTTCGGTGGATGAATGGATCTGTGGCTTTCCCTCGAGGCTTTCCAAGAGGCTTTCCCACGAGGCTTTCCCACAGGGCTGCCACGTGCCACCGTGGTGTGAGTCGATCCTCGGTTGGAAAGTCGAGCAGTGCAGGGAAAACAGGTTTCCCTGGAATGGACTGAGACATCTGGGTCTAAGGGAATGGTGACACCACCCTGGAGTTCCTCTCACCTTTCCTGTGGAGACCGACTCCTCTTGAGATGCCATGGGAACGCCGGGTATTCTTTCCCGAACACGCAGGGAAAGGATCCCTCCTCTGGATCTAGGAGGCGGAACGGGACTCCTCTGGATGGGCGGGACTCTCGTGCTTCCTCTCGAGCGGAGACGGGTATGTCGGGGAACTTCTTGAGTTGCAGCAAGGGTGTGAAGGACCCTTTGGAATTTCCAGTGTTTAGGTGTCATTAGCCTGGAGATGCCTCAGCGGAAATGGGCCTCATCTCGCCTGGAGGGGAGAACCTCCTGGATTTTCTCGAGTTGCGGCAGGTGCTCTCGACTTACGATGGGGACCTCAGGGACCCGCTCTGGTGGCCTCAGGAAAGGCCCGTCCCATGCGAGTTGCTCGGGGGCCTCTCGGGATTCCTCTCCGTCGATGCCGGGGCCTAAGACTGCGGGAGCCAGTGTGAGGAATCCCGCCCGTGACAAGGTTATGAGGAAGGAAGCTGACATACGCAAGACGTGCTCAGACTTCAGGGACCCTCTGGAAATTTTTAAGCATGTATCCAACAAAAATCTGCCGGTTTTTGTGCTCTGCTTTTTCACTCTTCAGACATTTCTGGAAAAAGTCCATTCAGGGCGTTAGTCTTCTGCATTTGAAAGAGTGTTTCAATCCGAAAACCCTCTGATGGCTTTCTAGCCTGCCTGTAGGACTCGTACAGCTGCGCTTTGATTGTTTGAGGCTCCTGACCGCAGGAGGCACAGGAAGCTTAAAACATCCTTGGAATGCAGGAGCTTCCGAGGAGTCAAAATCTTTAGAATAGGACTGATTAAAAGTTTCATTTTTTTGGTCAATGCTTGCTGCCAAATTTTCATATCCTTTATTTTTTAGATATAGTTGGTATATAGAAAAACAAGTAGTAGACCTGGTATTAGCACATTTAGATCTTGAGTTAAGTACCTTCTTTGTTTTAACCACTGCACTTTGTTCTATAGAGATGTAACTTTAATGCTTTAAGGAGGATGCAGATTAAAGAAAAACACTTCAGGGGAAACAAATTAACGTTCATTAAGGAAGAGAGCCAAAAAGTGTTAACAACCCTCTTGGCCAGAAGATAATGTAAATCACCTGAGACCTTTGTATACAAAATAATATACAGAAAGAATCTGGGTTGCGAACGCTACATAATTTTGTGTTATCCATTGATCTCCATGTTTTATCAAAAGTATAAAAGGCCTTCTGAACAATAAAGGAGGAGGCCAGGGGGCCGGGGGCCAGTTTCTCGGACCAGCTTCTCGAACTAGTCTCTCAGCCTGGTTTCTTGGGACTCTGGCTCCCCCGGTGTCTTTCTCTCTCTTCTTCTTCTCTACCTTTCCTTCTCTCTGCTCCTTTACTTTAACTTATAGGCTGAATCTCCACCTGGAGCGCGGAGGCTCGCCAGGCTCTACTTACTTGCCCTGGCTGCTAAGACCCGCACGAAAGGGAGCTTAAGGCGAGGCACCCTTAGATATTCAAGCGGGGCGCCGGTGGCCCAACGTAGGTGGTGCAAATTCCTTGTCTGGAATTTTATTGCCCTTCCATGTAAACCAAGCTATTCAGGCCCTCTTCCTCCACTTAATCTTCTTACTACACTATAGTTTCCTAATATAAATCTTACATTAATAAATAAACAAGTCTTTCCACGGCCAACGCCGTCCACCACTTTCGAATTCCCTGGATCCACCGGGCCTGGACCCCGGCATAAGACCTTGTGTGGAGTCGGTGCCGGAAACCTGAGGATTCCTCTCCAGTGCTGACAAGGATCTTGGGGGTACTTCTGGTGTCTCCCCAGGGGAGTCAGTCCTCGTCTGGGAGTGGGGGCATGCACGTGCGCTTTCCTCCCGAGCTGTAGCAGCAGTGTGACACTTCCCTTCACGTGGAACAAGGGATCTGTGGCTTTCCTCGAGGCTTTCACAGGAGGCTTTCCCAAGAGGTTTTCCACAGGGCTTTCCCACGTGCCACCGAGGTGTGAGTCGATACTCGGCTTGAAAGTCGAGGCAGTGCAGGGAATACAGGTTTCCCTGGAATGGACTGAGACATTTGGGGGACCCTGGGAATGGTAGCATGACCCTGGAGTTCCTCTCGCCTCTCCTGTGGAGAGCGCATCCTCTTGAGATGCGACGGGAACTTCGGGAATTCTTTCTCGACCACGCAGGGACAGGATCCCTCCTCTCGAGCTAGGAGGCGGAAACGGGGCTCCTCTGGATGTGGACAGAATGCTCGTGCATCCTCTCGAGTGGAGACGGGTATGTCGGGGAACTTCTTTGAGTTGCAGCAAGGGTGTGAAGGAACCTTTGGAAGTTCCAGAGGGTAGGTGTGATTAGCCTCGAGACGCCTCAGCAGAAATGGGCCTCATGTCGCCTGGAGGGGAGAACCTCCTGGATTTTCTCGAGTTGCGGCAGGTGCTCTCAACTTACGATGGGGACCTCAGGAACCCGCTCTGGTGGCCTCAGGAAAGGCCAGTCCCCATGTGAGTTGCTCGGGGGCCTCTCGGGATTCCCCTCCCGTGGATGCCACAGCCTAAGATCTTGAGTGGAGTCAGTGCCAGAGCCTGAGCATTCCTCTCCAGTGCTGACATCGTTCTTGGGGTACTTCTGGAGTCTCCCCAGGGGAGTCAGTCCTCGTCTCGAGAGGGGGCATGCACGTGCGCTTTCCTCCCGAGCTGTAGCAGCAGTGTCACGCTTCCCTTCGAGTGGATCAAGGGATCAGGGGCTTTCCCTCGAGGCTTTCCCACGAGGGTTTCCCACGAGGCTTTCCCACAGGGCTGTCCCACGTGCCACCGTGTTGTGAGTCGATCCTCGGCTTGAAAGTCGAGGCAGTGCAGGGAAAACAGGTTTCCCTGGAATGGACTGAGACATCTGGGGGACTCTGGGAATGGTGGCACGACCCTGGAGTTCCTCTCACCTTTCCTGTGGAGTGGGCCTCCTCTTGAGATGCGACGGGAACGCCGGGAATTCTTTCCCGACCACGCAGGGAAAGGATCCCTCCTCTCGAGCTAGGAGGCGGAATCGGGGCACCTCTGGATGTCGGCGGGACTCTCTTGTTCCTCTCAGGTGGAGACGGGTATGTCGAGGAACTTCTTGAGTTGCAGCAAGGGTGTGAAGGACCCTTCGGAAGTTTCAGAGGTTAGGTGTGATTAGCCTCGAGACGCCTCAGCAGAAATGGGCCTCATCTCGCCTGGAGGGGAGAACCTCCTGGATTTTCTCGAGTTGCGGCAGGTGCTCTCGACTTACGACGGGGACCTCAGGGACCCGCTCTGGTGGCCTCAGGAAAGGCCAGTCCCCATGCGAGTTGCTCGGGCGCCTCTCGGGATTCCTCTTCCGTCGATGCCGGGGCCTCAGACATTGTGTGGAGTTCGTGCCGGAACCTGATGATTCCTCTCCAGAGCTGACATGGATCTTGGGGTACTTCTGGAGTCTCCCCAGGGGAGTCAGTCCTCGTCTCGAGTGGGGGCATGAACGTGCGCTTTCCTCCCGAGCTGTAGCAGCAGTGTCATGCTTCCCTTCGCGTGGATGAATGGATCTGTGGCTTTCCCTCGAGGCTTTCCCAAGAGGCTTTCCCACGAGGCTTTCCCACAGGGCTGTTCCACGTGCCACCGTGGTGTGAGTCGATCCTCGGTTTGAAAGTCGAGGCAGTGCAGGGAAAACAGGTTTCCCTGGAATGGACTGAGACATCTGGGTCTAAGGGAATGGTGACACCACCCTGGAGTTCCTCTCACCTTTCCTGTGGAGACCGACTCCTCTTGAGATGCCATGGGAACGCCGGGTATTCTTTCCCGAACACGCAGGGAAAGGATCCCTCCTCTGGATCTAGGAGGCGGAAACGGGACTCCTCTGGATGTGGGCGGGACTCTCGTGCTTCCTCTCGAGCGGAGACGGGTATGTCGGGGAACTTCTTGAGTTGCAGCAAGGGTGTGAAGGACCCTTTGGAATTTCCAGTGTTTAGGTGTCATTAGCCTGGAGATGCCTCAGCGGAAATGGGCCTCATCTCGCCTGGAGGGGAGAACCTCCTGGATTTTCTCGAGTTGCGGCAGGTGCTCTCGACTTACGATGGGGACCTCAGGGACCCGCTCTGGTGGCCTCAGGAAAGGCCCGTCCCCATGCGAGTTGCTCGGGGGCCTCTCGGGATTCCTCTCCCGTCGATGCCGGGGCCTAAGACTGCCGGGAGCCAGTGTGAGGAATCCCGCCCGTGACAAGGTTATGAGGAAGGAAGCTGACATACGCAAGACGTGCTCAGACTTCAGGGACCCCTCTGGAAATTTTTAAGCATGTATCCCAACAAAAATCTGCCGGTTTTTGTGCTCTGCTTTTTCACTCTTCAGACATTTTCTGGAAAAAGTCCATTCAGGGCGTTAGTCTTCTGCATTTGAAAGAGTGTTTCAATCCGAAAACCCTCTGATGGCTTTCTAGCCTGCCTGTAGGACTCGTACAGCTGCGCTTGTGATTGTTTGAGGCCTCCTGACCGCAGGAGGCACAGGAAGCTTAAAACATCCTTGGAATGCAGGAGCTTCCGAGGAGTCAAAATCTTTAGAATAGGACTGATTAAAAGTTTCATTTTTTGGTCAATGCTTGCTGCCAAATTTTCATATCCTTTATTTTTAGATATAGTTGGTATATAGAAAAACAAGTAGTAGACCTGGTATTAGCAACATTAGATCTTTGAGTTAAGTACCTTCTTTGTTTTAACCCACTGCACCTTTGTTCTATAGAGATGTAACTTTAATGCTTTAAGGAGATGCAGATTAAAGAAAAACACTTCAGGGGAAACAAAATTAACGTTCATTAAGGAAGAGAGCCAAAAAGTGTTAACAACCCTCTTGGCCAGAAGATAATGTAAATCACCTGAGACCTTTGTATACAAAATAATATACAGAAAGAATCTGGGTTGCGAACGCTACATAATTTTGTGTTATCCATTGATCTCCATGTTTTATCAAAAGTATAAAAGGCCTTCTGAACAATAAAGGAGGAGGCCAGGGGCCGGGGGCCAGTTTCTCGGACCAGCTTCTCGAACTAGTCTCTCAGCCTGGTTTCTTGGGACTCTGGCTCCCCCCGTGTCTTTCTCTCTCTTTCTTCTTCTCTACCTTTCCTTCTCTCTGCTCTTTACTTTAACTTTAGGCTGAATCTCCACCTGGAGCGCGGAGGCTCGCCAGGTCTACTTACTTGCCCTGGCTGCTAAGACCCGCACGAAAGGGAGCTTAAGGCGAGGCACCCTTAGATATTCAAGCGGGCGCCGGTGGCCCAACGTAGGTGGTGCAAATTCCTTGTCTGGAATTTTATTGCCCTTCCATGTAAACCAAGCTATTCAGCCCTCTTCCTCCACTTAATCTTCTTACTACACTATAGTTTCCTAATATAATCTTACATTAATAAATAAACAAGTCTTTCCACGCCAACGCCGTCCACACTTCGAATTCCCTGGATCCACCGGGCCTGGACCCCGGCATAAGACCTTGTGTGGAGTCGGTGCCGGAAACCTGAGGATTCCTCTCCAGTGCTGACAAGGATCTTGGGGTACTTCTGGTGTCTCCCCAGGGGAGTCAGTCCTCGTCTGGAGTGGGGGCATGCACGTGTGCTTTCCTCCCGAGCTGTAGCAGCAGTGTGACGCTTCCCTTCGCGTGGATCAAGGGATCTGTGGCTTTCCCACGAGGCTTTCCCACAGGGCTGTTCCACGTGCCCCCGTGCTGTGAGTCGATCCTCGGCTTGAAAGTCGAGGCAGTGCAGGGAAAACAGGTTTCCCTGGAATGGACTGAGATATCTGGGGGACTCTGGAAATGGCATGACCCTGGAGTTCCTCTCGCCTTTCCTGTGGAGAGCGCATCCTCTTGAGATGCGATGGGTACACGGGGAATTCTTTCCCCACCAAGCAGGGAAAGGATCCCTCCTCTCAAGCTAGGAGGCGGAAACGGGGCTCCTCTGGATGTGGGCGGGACTCTCGTGCTTCCTCTCGAGTGGAGACGGGTATGTCGGGGAACTTCTTGAGTTGCAGCAAGGGTGTGAAGGACCCTTTGGAAGTTCCAGAGGTTAGATGTGATTAGCCTCGAGACGCCTCAGTGGAAATGGGCCTCATCTCGCCTGGAGGTGAGAACCTCCTGTATTTTCTCGAGTTGTGGTAAGTGCTCTCGTTTACGACGGGGACCTCAGGGACCCGCTCTGGTGGCCTCAGGAAAGGCCAGTCCCCAAGCGAGTTGCTCAGGGGCCTCTCGGTATTCCCCTCCCATCAATGCCGGGGCCTAAGACCATGTGTGGAGTCGGTGCCGGAAACTGAGGATTCCTCCCCAGTGCTGACATGGATATTGGGGTACGTCTGGAGTCTCCCCAGGGGAGTCAGTCCTCCTCTCGAGTGGGGGCATGCACGTGCGCTTTCCTCTCGAGATGTAGCAGCAGTGTCACGCTTCCCTTCGCGTGGATCAAGGGATCTGTGGCTTTCCCACGAGGCTTTCCCACGAGGCTTTCCCACAGGGCTGTCCCACGTGCCACCGTGGTGTGAGTCGATCCTCGGCTTGAAAGTCGAGGCAGTGCAGGGAAAACAGGTTTCCCTGGAATGGTCTGAGACATCTGGGGGACTCTGAGAATGGTGGCACGGCCCTGGAGTTCCTCTCCCCTTTAGTCTGGAGAGCGGCTCCTCTTGAGATGCGATGGGAACACCGGGAATTCTTTCCAGACCACGCAGGGAAAGGATCCCTTCTCTCGAACTATGAGGCGGAAACGGGGCTCCTCTGGATGTGGGCTGGACTCTCGTGCTTCCTCTCGAGTGCAGACGGGTATGTCGGGGAACTTCTTGAGTTGCAGCAAGTGTGTGAAGGACACTTTGGAAGTTCCAGATGTTAGATGTGATTAGCCTCGAGACGCCTCAACGGAAATGGGCCTCATCTCGCCTGGAGGGGAGAACCTCCTGGATTTTCTCGAGTTGCGGCAGGTGCTCTCGACTTCCGACTGGGACATCCGGGACCCGCTCTGGTGGCCTCAGGAAAGGCCAGTCCCCATGCGACTTGCTCGGGGGCCTCTCGGGATACCTCTCCGGTCGATGCCGGGGCCTAAGATCTTGTGTGGAGTCGGAGCCGGAACCTGAGGATTCCTCTCCTGTGCTGACATGGATTTGGGGTACTTCTTGAGTCTTCCCAGGGGAGTCAGTCCTCGTCTCGAGTTGGGGCATGCACGTGCGCTTTCCTCCTGAGCTGTAGCAGCAGTGTCACGCTTCCCTTCGCGGTGATCAAGGAATCTGTGACTTTACCTCAAGGCTTTCCCACGAGGCTTTTCCACGAGGCTTTCCCAAAGGGCTGTCCCACGTGCCACCGTGGTGTGAGTTGATCCTCCGCTTGAAAGTCGAGGCAGTGCAGGGAAAACAGGTTTCCCTGGAATGGACTTAGTCATCTGGGGGACTCTGTGAATGGTGGCACGACCTTGGAGTTCCTCTCGCCTTTCCTGTGGAGAGCGCCTCCTCTTGAGATGCGATGGAACACTGGGAATTCTTTCCCGACCAGGCAGGGAACGGATCCCTCCTCTCGAGCTAGGAGACGGAAACGGGTCTCCTCTGGATGTGGGCGGGACTCTCGTGCTTCCTCTCGAGTGGAGACGGGTATGTCGGGGAACTTCTTGAGTTGCAGCAAGGGTGTGAAGGACCCTTTGGAAGTTCCAGAGGTTAAGTGTGATTAGCCTTGAGACGCCTCAACGGAAATGGGCCTCATCTCGCCTGGAGGGGAGAACCTCCTGGATTTTCTCGAGTTGCGGCAGGTGCTCTCGACTTACGCCGGGGACCTCAGGGACCCGCTCTGGTGGCCTCAGGAAAAGCCAGTCCCCATGCGAGTTGCTCGGGGGCCTCTCAGGATTCCTCTCCCGTCGATGCCGGGGCCTAAGACCTTGTGTGGAGTTGATGCCGAAACCTGAGGATTCCTCTCCAGTGCTGACGTGGATGTGGGGTACTTCTGGAGTCTCCCCAGGGGAGTCAGTCCTCGTCTCGAGTGGGGGCATGCACGTGCGCTTTCCTCTCGAGCTGTAGCAGCAGTGTCACGCTTCCCTTTGCGTGGATCAAGGGATCTGTGGCTTTCCCTCGAGACTTTCCCACGAGGCTTTCCCACAGACCTGTCCCACGTGCCACCGTGGTGTGAATCGATCCTCGGCTTGAAAGTCGAGGCAGTGCAGGGAAAACAGGTTTCCCTGGAATGGATTGAGATATCTGGGGGACTCTGTGAATGGTGGCACGACCCTGGAGTTCCTCTCGCCTTTCCTGTGGCTAGCGCCTCCTCTTGAGATGCGCCGGGAACGCCGGGAATTCTTTCCTGAACACGCAGGGAAAGGATCCCTCCTCTCGAGGTAGGATGCGGAAATGGGGCTCCTCTGGATGTGGGCGGGACTCTCGTGCTTCCTCTCGAGTGGAGACGGGTATGTAGGGGAACTTCTTGAGTTACAGCAAGGGTGTGAAGGACCCTTTGGACGTTCGAGAGTTTAGGTGTGATTAGCCTCGAGACACCTCAGCGAAATTGGGCCTCATCTCGCCTGGAGGGGAGAACCTCCTGGATTTTCTCGAGTTGCAGCAGGTGCTCTCGACTTACGACGGGGACCTCAGGGACCCGCTCTGGTGGCCTCAGGAAAGGCCCGTCCCCATGGGAGTTGCTCGGGGGCCTCTCGGGATTCCTCTCCCGTCGATGCCGGGGCCTAAGACTTCGGGAGCCAGTGTGAGGAAGCCCTCCCGTGACAAGGTTATGAGGAAGGAAGCTGACATACGCAAGGCGTGCTCAGACTTCAGGGACCCCTCTGGAAATTTTTTAAGCATGTACCCCAGCAAAAATCTGCCGGTTTTTGTGCTCTGCTTTTTCACTCTTCTGACATTTTCTGGAAAAAGTCCATTCAGGGCGTTAGTCTTCTGCATTTGAAAGAGTGTTTCAATCCAAAAACCCTCTCATGGCTTTCTAGCCTGCCTGTAGGACTCGTACAGCTGCGCTTGTGATTGTTTGAGGCCTCCTGACCGCAGGAGGCTCAGGAACCTTAAAACATCCTAGGAATGCAGGAGCTTCCGAGGAGTCAAAATCTTTAGAATAGGACTGATTAAAAGTTTCATTTTTTGGGTCAATGCTTGCTGCCAAATTTTCATATCCTTTATTTTTAGATATAGTTGGTATATAGAAAAACAAGTAGTAGACCTGGTATTAGCAACATTAGATCTTTGAGTTAAGTACCTTGTTTGTTATAACCCACTGCACCTTTGTTCTATAGCGATGTAAGTTTAATGCTTTAAGGAGATACAGATTAAAGAAAAACACTTCAGGGGAAACTAAATTAACATTCATTAAGGAAGGGAGCCAAAAAGTTTTAACAACCCTCTTGGCCAGAAGATAATGTAAATCACCTGAGACCTTTGTGTACAAAATAATATACAGAAAGAATCTGGGTTGCGAACGCTACATAATTTTGTGTTGTCCATTGAAATCCATGTTTATCAAAAGTATAAAAGGCCTTCTGAACAATAAAGGAGGAGGCCAGGGGCCGGGGGCCAGTTTCTCGGACCAGCTTCTCGAACTAGTCTCTCAGCCTGGTTTCTTGGGACTTGGCTCCCCCCGTGTCTTTCTCTCTCTTTCTTCTTCTCTACCTTTCCTTCTCTCTGCTCTTTACTTTAACTTCAGGCTGAATCTCCACCTGGAGCGCGGAGGCTCGCCAGGTCTACTTACTTGACCTGTCTGTTAAGACCCGCACGAAAGGGAGCTTAAGGCGAGGCACCCTTAGATATTCAAGCGGGCGCCGGTGGCCCAACGTAGATGGTGCAAATTACTTGTCTGGAATTTTATTGGCCTTCCGCGTAATCCAAGCTATTCAGCCCTCTTCCTCCACTTAATCTTCTTACTACACTATAGTTTCCTAATCTAATCTTACATTAATAAACAAACAAGTCTTTCCACGTCAACGCCGTCCACCCTTCGAATTCCCTGGATCCACCGGGGCTGGACCCTGGCATAAGACCTTGTGTGGAGTCGGTGCCGGAATCTGAGCATTCCTCTAAAGTGCTGACATGGATCTTGGGGTACTTCTGGAGTCTCCCCAGGGCAGTCAGTCCTCGTCTCGATTGGGGGCATGCACGTGCGCTTTCCTCTCGAGCTGTAGCAGCAGTGTCACTTTTCCCTTCGCGTGGATCAAGGGATCTGTGGCTTTTCCTCGAGGCTTTCCCACGAGGCTTTCACACGGGGCTTTCTCACAGGGCTGTCACGTGCCACCATAGTGTGACTCGATCCTCGGCTTGAAAGTCGAAACAGTGCAGGGTAAACAGGTTTCCCGGGAATGGACTGAGACATCCGGGGGACTCTGGGATTGCTGACAAGACCCTGGAGTTCCTCTCGCCTTTCCTGTGGAGAACGCGTCCTCTTGAGATGCGACGGGAACGTAGGGAATTCTTTCCCGACCACGCAGGGACAGGATCCCTCCTCTCGAGCTAGGAGGCGGAATCGGGGCACCTCTGGATGTCGGCGGGACTCTCTTGTTCCTCTCAGGTGGAGACGGGTATGTCGAGGAACTTCTTGAGTTGCAGCAAGGGTGTGAAGGACCCTTCGGAAGTTTCAGAGGTTAGGTGTGATTAGCCTCGAGACGCCTCAGCGGAAATGGGCCTCATCTCGCCTGGAGGGGAGAACCTCCTGGATTTTCTCGAGTTGCGGCAGGTGCTCTCGACTTACGACGGGGACCTCAGGGACCCGCTCTGGTGGCCTCAGGAAAGGCCAGTCCCCATGCGAGTTGCTCGGGCGCCTCTCGGGATTCCTCTTCGGTCGATGCCGGGGCCTCAGACATTGTGTGGAGTTCGTGCCGTAACCTGATGATTCCTCTCCAGAGCTGACATGGATCTTGGGGTTCTTCTGGAGTCTCCCCAGGGGAGTCAGTCCTCGTCTCGAGTGGGGGCATGTACGTGCGCTTTCCTCCCGAGCTGTAGCAGCAGTGTCACGCTTCCCTTCGCCTGGATGAATGGATCTGTGGCTTTCCCTCGAGGCTTTCCCAAGAGGCTTTCCCACGAGGCTTTCCCACAGGGCTGTTCCACGTGCCACCGAGGTGTGAGTCGATCCTCGGTTTGAAAGTCGAGGCAGTGCAGGGAAAACAGGTTTCCCTGGAATGGACTGAGATATCTGGGGTCTAAGGGAATGTTGACACGACCCTGGAGTTCCTCTCACCTTTCCTGTGGAGACCGACTCCTCTTGAGATGCCATGGGAATGCCGGGTATTCTTTCCCGAACACGCAGGGAAAGGATCCCTCCTCTGGATCTAGGAGGCGGAAACGGGACTCCTCTGGATGTGGGCGGGACTCTCGTGCTTCCTCTCAAGCGGAGACGGGTATGTCGGGGAACTTCTTGAGTTGCAGCAAGGGTGTGAAGGACCCTTTGGAATTTCCAGTGTTTAGGTGTCATTAGCCTGGAGATGCCTCAGCGGAAATGGGGCCTCATCTCGCCTGGAGGGGAGAACCTCCTGGATTTTCTCGAGTTGCGGCAGGTGCTCTCGACTTACCACGGGGACTTCAGGGACCCGCTCTGGTGGCCTCAGGAAAGGCCAGTCCCAATGCGAGTTGCTCGGGGGCCTCTCGGGATTCCTCTCCCGTCAATGCCGAGGCCTAAGACCTTGTGTGGAGTCGGGTGCCGAAACCTGAGGTTTCCTCTCCAGTGCTGACATGGATCTTTGGGTAATTCTGGACTCTCCCCAGGGGAGTCAGTCATCCTCTCTAGTGGGGGTATGCGCGTGCGCTTTCCTCCCGAGCTGTAGCAGCAGTTTCCCGCTTCCCTTCGCTTGGTACAAGGGATCAGCTGCATTCCCTCGAGGCTTTCCCATGAAGCTTTCACACGGGGCTTTCTCACAGGGCTGTCACGTGCCACCATAGTGTGAGGTGATCCTCGGCTTGAAAGTCGAAAGAGTGCAGGGAAAACAGGTTTCCCTGGAATGGACTGAGACATCTGGGGGACTCTGGGAATGGTGGCAAGACCCTGGAGTTCCTCTTGCCTTTCCTGTGGAGAGCGCCTCCTCTTGAGATGCGACGGGAACGCACGGAATTCTTTCCCGACCACGCTGGGGAAAGGATCCCTCCTCTCGAGCTAGGAGGCGGGAACGGGGCACCTCTGGATGTGGGGCGGGACTCTCGTGTTCCTCTCGCGTGGAGACGGGTATGTCGGTGAACTTCTTGAGTTGCAGCAAGGGTGTGAAGGACCCTTTAGAAATTTCAGAGGTTAGGTGTGATTAGCCTCGAGACGCCTCAGGCGGAAATGGGCCGGCTCTCGCCTGGAGGGGAGAACCTCCTGGATTTTCTCGAGTTGCGGCAGGTGCTCTCGACTTATGACTGGGACCTCAGGGACCCGCTCTGGTGGCCTCAGGAAAGGCTAGTCCCCATGCGAGTTGCTCGGGGGCCTCACGGAATTCCTCTCCCGTCGATGCCGGGGCCTAAGACCTTGTGTGGAGTCGGTGCCGGAACCTGAGGTTTCCTCTCCAGTGCTGACATGGATCTTGGGGTACATCTGGAGTCTCCCCCAGGGAGTCTGGTCCTCCTCTCGAGTGGGGGCATGCACGTGTGCTTTCCTCTCGAGCTGTAGCAGCAGTGTCACGCTTCCCTCGCATGGATGAAGGGATCTGTGGCTTTCCCTCGAGGCTTTCCCACGAGGCTTTCCCACAGGGCTCTCCCACCTGTCACCCTGGGGCTAGCGTGGTGAGTGCGAGTCCTCGGGACTTGGAAGTGCGAGTGCAGGTGGCAGCGGGAAAAGGAGGTTTCCCTTGGAATGGAGCG